>NC_040033.1:19872071-20172071 GCF_000972845.2 Larimichthys crocea | reverse complement strand
CAGGCAGGCAGGCGGGGCAGGCCTGCTCAGTGGGGTTGGTGCTGGAGGGATGCCCACTGCCACCAGGCATGGTTGGATATGCTCAGCGCCAAATACCATGGCTGTCAAAGGTTTCACAGGAGAAAACACTGGGCCAAAACCTGGACTGGAGGAACAGAGAAGGAAAGGAATGATTTGAGACAGAGATAGTTGGATGAAGGAAAAACAAAGTGAAAGAATAACAGTTAAAGGAAATTCCTGGTTTATGAAGTACATCATTGAGCAAAGAACCTGAACCTGAACCTGGGCTCTAGTTCCAAAATTGTCCTCTGGTAATGCTATATTCTAAACCATTAAGCATGCAAATCAAATAACCTTGACGTGGAAATGTTTATTTATAAAATGACTCAAGGTACATCTTTTTGTCTCATAGGATTCAGCTGATTGTTTTAGTTTATTAATGAAAATTCTATATTTATATAACTTGTGTCTTATTTTTGTAGGCTTGCCCATTATCTCTGTGAGTTATAATAACATTTTAGGATTGGTCCAGTCCAGTTATAATACACTGCCAGTTAAGAGAAAAAAAACTCTCCTTTCTGTGCAGATACTACAGAAAGGAGAGATGATGTGACACTTTATATTATGCATTTATTACTCCAAAATGGCAGTAGCAACAGCATATAGCCACTGGCTGTGAGAACAGCTGTGGCTGCTCTATCCGACTGTACCATATCCAAAGCCAGAGATATGGTTATTGCCCGGACTGTGGCTAGATATGTTGTTTAATCTATGATGCTGTGGATATGGCTACTGTAGCATCTATAAATCACTCACTCCACACACACACAACCCCTGCATGCTGTTAGCGTTACACCAATTATAAGATATACCACAATAATAACCAAAAGCATGGCCATGGCTAGTTATCTGTCTAGCTCCGACTGAAAAAGTTCTGACATTCCCATCAGTCTCAGCTGTTTTTGTTGATTAACAAATGATAGAATGTTAACAAGCTAAAATGGTGAACATGCTAGCCAGTGGTAGAGGAAGTATTCAGATTTATTTATAAAAAATGCTCTTATGTAAAAGTCCTGGGTAGTTGTGTAATGTATCATATTCAGATCTCCGATCTGATGTGTTTTGTTTCTGTAAATCTGTATTTAGCATTGCCTAAATACAGCCTCAAAGAGCTACATGGCTTTAGACCAGGGGTCGGCAATTAGCGGCCCGCGGGCCAAAACTGGCCCGCCATCAATTATATCTGGCCCGCTAGATGACGTTGATTTATTTTAATATATATATATATTTTTTAATATATCTTTTAAACCTCATGTTTCCTGTCAAAATACAACAATTCCACAGATTTCACAACATTTATTGAAAAGTAGCTGATAAGTAACGTGACAGCATCCAGAACATCCTCGCAGCCTCTTTACTTGACGCACAGGTCGGAACACTAATTGGCACGTGCGTGCGCTGTAACCTGTGGAAAGTAAAAGTGTCCTGTGTCCCTCTTGTAACGGACAACGTGAACAAATGTATTTCATTAAATGAAAAAAACAAAACCAAACAAGGTCGGCTCAAACATCAAATATGAATGTGAATGCACATCAGCGGCAGATCTGCGCTGCTGTATACATTAGTTACGGCACGTTGCTAGGGCAGGTTGTCCGTTTCATGACAGACGCAGTGGGCGTAAACGAAATCCGCGAAGTAAGTTTTACAATTATTATACATGTTTTAAGGCCGTAAAACCCCTAAACACACTTTTTTATACACATTTTTACAGGCATTTTGTACAGTACTCCCTTAATTAATCAGGACGTAGAACACATGTGCGGTTCTCACTCAGCCAATCAGGCCCCCCCCGCATGGTCATGGCCCGCGATGGATTAGTCAGAAAAAAAATTGGCCCGGGTCCAAACTTATTTGCCGACCCCTGCTTTAGACTCTGAGGCCAGTTTAACCTCCTGTAGATAATTCTTTTGGTTTGACCATGAAGTTCAGTGTCAGTGTTCTGATCGACCTTCTATCAAACGGTAGCAGGCAGCCAAATCCAGAAAAAGGCTAAGGGAAAATGACTACACTTTTCTCTGGTCGCAGAAACTGAGGAAACTTGGGAATATGGAATGGGTTTTGCTGAAAGGAACACTCTGCTGGGAGCAACAACAACTCCCCTTTAGTCATCTGGCCTGCAGTTTGCACAGCATAACCTGCAACCACTCCCTTGTTTGCTGTAGAGACAAACTACAAACCAAAAAGATCCCAAGAAAGGTCCTGACGGCATTTGGCAAAAACCTGAGAAGGTCCAAAAACTGGTTTGAAACCAGTTCAATGGAGTAGGCATTGATCTTGGAAGAAAACATACTTGCCTTACCAATTACAAATGAACAAAGACCCTACATGACCTCACAACTTACCAAACCTACAACAAACCTGTGCCAACAGAAAATATTAAAGGTATGTATGACAGTAAAGGTGCTTCTACCAACATCTCACTTCACACAGTGTTCTCTTTAAATCAGCCTCAGGATGAACCATAACTGACTACTCTAAACAACTGGACCACTAAGAGCATTACTAAATCTACGAGTAAGTGCAGAGAGCAGAAAAAGACACTCTAAATGGACAATGACCCTATGAAAGGTTTCCCCACAAAATATCTCCACACCTGCCAGTACTGACATGCCAGTCATCTTTCTTGGGGTATTATTTTCCCACCTTCTGTGGCAAGCCTTCAGAACATCCGTTGAGGGACTCGTTTACACAAAAGGACAGACGATAATCTATTCAACCTCACTCGACTGGTAGCTAAAAGGTCAGTTTATGTACAGTCTAGACCTGCAGTGTATGCAAAGTGTTATGATATTGATATTGTGCAGTTGAATCGAATTGAACCATCTATCATCTGATATAGGCTGCTTGTGATGTTTGCTGATGATACAGTGGCCCCACACTCCCAGGAACACCTGCACACCCGCATGAACCAATTCACCAAAGCATGCTAGCCTGACCATCAGCCTGAACAAAACCAAAAGGAAGGGACATGCCACTGAAACCCAGCTCCTACCTGTGCTGCCTGGTGCACATACTGGATACTTATCACCTGCAGGGACAGTATCACACACACACAGCAGTCTTAGAGAGAGCACAGCCTCCCAGCATGGGAGGCCTCTCCTGGGCCATGCCCATCAAATGGATGACATAGACACTGTCTATGAGGAACTGTCATCTTACCCTATTTTTTGTTAATATTTGAACTATTCGTACACTCCTCACACAGTCTATTCTTACACTCATTACATTAAGGTAGTACACTTTTATGTCAGTAGATGGTGCTCTGGTGCTGCTGTGGATCCATTAGGGAGCCCGTAGCTATGATCTCAGCTCGTCATCCACAGACGCTACAAAACTAGTTTTTCTATCTTTAGCATGGATTAGGACCTAATGTAAAAGCAGCTTCAATTGTGCTATTTTGTGACATAATTTTGAGATGGGTGTTTGATGTAATAAGTAACTGTTCAGACGACTGTCTTAGTTCTTTCAATGAATTTAGTAGTTCTTTGTGTGTGTGTGAAATAATATGATATGTGTGTGTGGTAGAGAGGTTTTGGTATATCGTGCTAGTGTTGAATGAGCATTAGTAACAATGTATGTATTAATATGTGAGTGACTGAAGTCAATATAGTTTGCCAATTTTCAACCTGTTTACAACCATACATAGCTGCTTACAACTTGTTCTCATTATATCCACAACCTAGTTACATTACAGGTTGTAGTACATTTACTACACTATTACCCACGTAGCTACCACAGTATGATATTTCATATTCTATATTATATTATATTCCTGTATATAGTTGATGCACTATTTTATATCTTAGATTTTTCCACTTTCTTTATACATATTTTACACATAAATGTAAGTACCTGGAAGAAGCCTAAACTCTAAAGCCTAAGTTGCCTGCAACTACTTACTGCTTGACTGTAATTGTGCATATGACAATAAATAACACACGGACACACACACACACACACCTACCTGTGAAACATGTAATCATATTTATTATATCAAACCTCATTGACAATAACTAGCTGATATGTGATTTTGTCTATAAAAGGACACCGTTATCAGCAAACAAATAGAATATCAATATAACCAAATGCTACTCTATGGCACCATAAGACTGCAGGAAAAGCCTTTTAACCAGTAACACCATGATGTAGCCCGAAACCATCAATTAATTCTCATGGAGCCCTGGCACTCTTTTATGGAGCCATAGAGCCAAGAGGCTTTCTCTCTGTTTCTCTCTCTACAGGAACATTTTGCCTTTTAGCGTGTGGATGCCAGCATAAAGCAGATGTCAGTAAAGTGGTCCCTTGGTAGACAAGGCTGATGAACACTAATGGAAGTGGTTACCTCACCAGGAAAATGGACCACTCTGTGATGGTGCTGGCATAGTCCATTTGTACAGAGAGCGAGCAGGTGGATTGACTTGAATCAGGGGAGCGTTGAATATTTACTCCCTGACCCTGTGGTGCACTTGGCAGACAGAGCACCCTGAAATACCAACTGGAAATTGTAGTTTGTTTAGACCTGCTTTACAGTCATTCCAGTTTTGTTTGCTTTTTTCTTCTATACTTTAATGTTCTCTTGGAAACGTTAATGTTCCCTTGAATCCCTTGACATTTATCAGTTTTCACATGTATGAATCACAGTTTAGCATATAAAACAACTTGACTACACGACCAGTGTTCATTTACTCAGATCTGCTTTCAGCACACAGGATGACATCCTGAGACATTGAATTCCATTCCAGTTGAGTAACTAACTTTTTCAGTTGCATCATTATCATCATCATTATCATTATGGATGCCACAATGACCTGTTATCTCACTGGTCACCCTTACACTCTAGTGTCCTAGTCCTAGTTTGTCTCATCAATCACTATGATGACTATCAGAGCTGATGGCTGTGATTGTGATTGCTGTAGTGGATCCCTACATTTTACTTATCTTGAGGCTTATTATTTTGTGAATGGCAAAAGCATAACACCGATGACTGTCTAGACTCATTTCACTGTTCAGCATCAGTAGCATTCAGGAATTCAGGGTCCTATTCTACTTCAGTCTGCCTTGAGTGAGAAAGGCAGTGAGAACCAGGGGGCCTTATTTCCTAATTGTGGGAGAGACTAACTCTAATTGTCTGAAGGTTTCATTGCAGAGACCTTCAATAAAGATGGCTGAATTCCTACTCACAGTTCATCTCTGTAGGAGTCCAGTGCAAGTGGAATAAGACGTCTCTGCACAGACGAGTATATCTCTGACCCTTAAAAGTATGAGTGATACAGATTCATGGTGCAGCCTTCTTTCTTGACACATTTGTATAAGAGCAGTATTTCCATTTGACTTGGCCATGGCCTTGGATATATCAAGTTATGAAGTGGTCATATAAACTGATCAAGTTTCACCAGTACAGTGGTCCCTTGTTTATCGCGGGGGATACGTTCTAAAAATAACCCGCAATAAACGAAATCCGCGAAGTAAGTTTTACAATTATTATCCATGTTTTAAGGCCGTAAAACCCCTAACCACACACTTTTATACACCTTTTTACAGGCATTTTGTACAGTACTCCCTTAAACAGGACGCAGAACACATGTGCGGTTCTCCCTTAGCCAATTTAGGACGCAGAACACAATGCGCGTTCATACTGTACAGTACGCTGTAAAAAAAAGCGTGCAAAATTACACTAAAAAAATCCGCGAAACAGCGAGTCCACGAAAAGTGAACTGCGATATAGCGAGGGACAACTGTACACAGACTAGCCTCTATTGCTCCCTACAGACCTGTGAAATCCTTGTTACCATGTCTTTAAAGGATGTTGCTTTGGTTTATTTTTCATGGGGTGAAAACAGTTACACTCTGTCCATGTAGCTTTTCCAATAGCAAGGACAAAGAAGCTGCTGTATGGAATAAGGTAATATGTGTTTTGTTGTGTGTGTGTGACCACTAACACTACATAATTAGTGGGCAGAGCAAGTCTGTGATTTTTTCAGGTAGGTGAATGTGCAATAGGATCATTTGGTCACCTTCCTTAGTAGCTTGCTGTGCGTGCTTGAATATGTGAATGATTATAAAAGTGGCATATAAATGCAGCCATATCCTATTTTATTTGGAGAATTTGAATTGGCTGTTTTGTTTGTACTTTGTTTGTACATTGGATTTGAGATGATCAACCAGTTAGCTTACTTGTCCTTCAGAGCCACATTACTAAATTGCTTTGCCAAATATAGACCTGGCCTTACAAAGTGCAGGACGTTCACACTGGAAACCAGGTCTATGTCGTGCTTTCATTTTTGTTCAGATGTTCAGATTTTGATTAAATATTAGTATTAGTACATACAAACACATTCCAAGCTAATCATGTTGCAGTTTCCACAAGCAAAGAATGTAGGGTAAATAAATGGAATAGGTTATGAGGTTGTTGGTGGTTGCTAGTTTAGAAGTATTATCAGGGCTCAGGGTGGTCCAATGCAATGTTTTTTGTTTTTTCAAATAAGTGGACATAATGTTAATGCTGCTAATTCCCATGTTAAAAGACACCCATCATGGTCATTCTCAGTCAGTGATAAAGAGGGTAAGGTTGAGGTTGAAGTATTAGTCTCAGTGTAGGCAACGGAAGCATAGTGATACAAACGTATGCATATATCCGTTGGTGCATGCAGTAGATGTGTGTTTCTGCCTTGTGTTTGTGCCTCAGCCTCTTGCTGTTTTTATCCTTTCTGCTGCATTTGTCTGTGTTCCCTCCTGCCTTTATGTGTACTTCTTTGTTTTTCCAACCCCTGTGTGTGTGTGTGTGTGTGTGTGTGTGTGTGTGTGTGTGTGAGCCTAGTGGAGTGGAGCTGGCCAATGTAGTGTGGAAAGAGCTGCAGTCAATGCTGTGGAGTCAATGACCCCTGAGCCGGTGGGAAACCCTGCAGGAGAAAACTCCACAAGTACCACAGCATCCACTGAGCACTGCTGGAGGCTGCTGCCGCTCCGCACTCCACTCATCCTCCTCAGCTCCCAGCGCCACTGCCGGGACTGAAGGAGAATCAGTCAGCTCAGGTGAAGCACGCTGTATGTATTCAATAACTTCATTACACGATGCACTATCATTTCTATGTTAAGATTTAGATCTGAATATTTACATAGAATACTCTTTAAAATACTGTATGCAAGTGATTTATTTTAATAATGTCACTCAACTTTCTGTAATACGATGATATAGAATATCAATTATATAGAATTATATAGAATATAAAATATCAATTTGTGTTTTGTACTTTAACTTGAATATACTAACAATTAATACATGCAGTGATGGTAATCCTTTAGTTAAAGGTCCAGTCTGTCAGATTCAGAGGGCTTTATGGCAGAAAATATATTTTCATCAGTGTGATCACCTGAAAATAAGAATCATTGCTTTCATTATGTTAATATGAGCCATGCTGAACCACCATGTTTCTATGGTAGCCCAGAATGGACACACTAAATGCCGGTTCTAGTTAGAGCCTTTCACATTACTCAAGTGTTCAGCAGCCACTGTAGTTTCCCCTTCACACTTAGTATGAAAGGATGAGGCAACGTTGGGGTTAGGGGTTAGTGTGAGTAATCAGTAACTAGATGCCACTAAATCCTACATATTGGTCCCAAATGCCAATTCCATTGAACTCTATCTACCTCCAGATATTGGACAATTTTGCAAAACCAGTTCAGTGACGTTTTTACATCATGTTTTAACAATACCTGTACAGTAAGGTTATGGTTCGGAAAGACTGGAACAGGATGTGATGTCCACTGCCTTACATGCTCATCCACCACGCCGGCTTCCACACCTTTACTTTGTATTTGCTCAATAAACACCACTCTGAATGCTGGCCTTGAATCAGTATTGCAAATTCATCCAACATTAATATATTTCCTTGGGCTGTGGTGGCAGATGTCTCACAGCTGGATATCTTGAAACATAAGCAAATAAAATTGAACCTGTTTTTCTTTCTTATTGGTTTTATTGAAAGGTGACAGGGCACAAAGAGGGGCGGGTTGGCACGGTGGTTAGCTTCTAACTGTGGTCTCACAACACAAAGGTCCTGGGTTCAAAAACCACTAGTTCTGGTCTTCTACCACAACCCAAAAACATGAGTACCATGTAAATTCAAGTAAAACAATAAATATAAATGATGTATTTTAAAAATCTGTTTCACAATGGAGGTTTAAGTACTTCATCGCTCCAGGCCAGCCTGTCTCAGTTATATTGTAAATGTTGTGGATGGTTTGCCTAATGTATCATGACTGGTGCACAATATATGTATTTTGTCTATCATATTGTTTAATTATTTTTGCATGTAAAATCTAAATATGCAAAGTAACTATTGCCCTGACTACAGATAAATATAGTCTGATATATACAGCAATGAATAAGTATCCTCAAATGATAATAATTGAGTGACACAGGAATAGCAATAGCAAACCTATAATTAAACTCATTTATTAAGTAAATGCATTTAGTTACTTTTCTGATATACATGACTAAAAAGATACAGTAGTTAAAAGAACTTTTACTGAGTCTGCTCTGACATCCAAAATGATTAAATGATGATAACATCACCCCAAACAGCTTGTGTAGCATCATCCAAGTGTTGTGAAGCCAATTAAAAGATTTCAAGATGAGTCCAAAAGATAAATTTATACCAAAAATTTAGCACAGCCCCTTGTTAAAAACTTGCTGCTTGTAAACACCCACACATGACACATTCTGGATCTGCTCCATGTGTCCACACATTTAGGGTGTTGTGGAGAAGGTCTGTGTGCACCTGCACTGGCTGTGGTGTCAACAGACATGCAAATCTGAGCAGTGATTCATCTCACAGCGAGTGTGCAGAATACCAAAGGTTTCACATTTTTGTAAAGTATTTCTAAATGACAATAAGGCTGTATAACTCCTGAAGAAAATAAAAGTTATATTACAGGTGTGGAATCTATTACAGTAAAAGTAAATAAGGTGTTATTAAAGCATGCTGAGACTCAGGTTGTAGAGCGAGTCATCTTGTAATCTCTATGTCTGGGGGAGGGGTGTTCAGGAGTGGGCCCAATTGCAGACACAGAGCCACATGGAAAGACGTAGGGGTTGAACACAAAGAAACACAGAAGCAGAGAACACAACAAACAAACTAACCAAAAGTAAGCTGGAGAGCCGGGCAAAAAGAAACACAGGCAAGCTCCAGACACACAGATGCAGTACAGACACATACTAAAGACAAAGAGGACAGACACACTCAGGAACAAGAACTACAAAATAAAACAGGAAACAGAACAAACTGTTACACTCTAGTCCAGTGCTTCTCAATTATTTTCTATTAGGCTATTTACAGTCACCAATGAAACTTCAAACTCCACACAGAAAGGCCCATGCCGGCTAACCATGAACTTTGTGCTGTGAGGTGATTGTGCCATGCCACCAGGGCTGGTCTTAGCTATGGGCAATGTGGGCGGCCGGCCAGGGCGCATTCTCCGTGGGGGGCACACGAGCGCCCGAAAAAGAAAAAAACCTCGCAAATTTTCGATACCGCTCATTAAGTTAGCGGAGCGGGCGCCCCGGGAGCGGGGTGTTGCCAAGGCAGAGGGGGGGCGGCGGACCCTCGACCCTAGTCATTTTAACATGGGGACTTATGTTCTGCAGTCAGCCTTAAGTAAACATTTAATTATTAATAATCATTCAACATCCAGAACACCTACTAAATAACCTTGAGCAGAAATTGTTTTCCAAGGGCAATAATGAACTTTAAACCTAAGTACACATCATATATAAACATGAAATTAAATGTGCATTATGCTAAATGATTGTTATATTTTACAAGGACATGAATACGGTGGCCGGGAGCCCTCAATGCTGCAAATAAAAGAAACACTGCAAACAAAAAGAAACAGCGCTACAAATCAATGAAACGCTGCAAACAAAAAGAAACAGCGCTGCAAATAAAAGAAAGAAACGCCGCTGCAAATAAAAGAAACAACGCTGGAAATAAAAGAAAGAAACGCCGCTGCAAATAAAAGAAACAGCGCTGCAAATAAAAGAAAGAAACGCAGCTGCAAATAAAAGAAATAGTGCTGCAAATAAAAGAAACTTCACAAAGGAAGTGAATTACCGGGGACTATTATTGCCGGTGCACCTGTAGTTTTGTATGTGAGCGAAGAAGAAGAAGAAGAAGAAGAAGAAGTACAAAAGCGTATTGCATTCACTTGAAAAAAATAAATTAGACACCTGATCTCGTAATTACGAGATAAGGAAAGGTGCCTTATTGGCCACTGCACTTCGGTAAAGTTAGAAAGATATTGGCACTTCTGAGATCAATAATTGAAACGTTGTTAAAACACAAAACGCATATTTTCAACCATAGTAAGACAGACAACGAGCTACAACCTAATGCTCATCACAACGAGCTACAACCTAATGTTCATCACAACGAGCTACAACCTAATGTTCATCACAACGAGCTATCCTCGGAGCCACACCAACAACATTAGTGTTTACTAAGACTTTTCATAATTTCTGGGATTTTTTTATTAGGAATATTAATCAATAACTTTAATAGATACAGTACTGCGGTAACGCTATCTACACTTTAAAATCTAGTGCCCGACTACATCTGTTTGTAGCGCTGTTTCTTTTTGTTTGCAGCGTTTCTTTTATTTGCAGCATTGAGGGTTCCCGGCCACCGTACATGAAAGAACAACTGAACCACAGTGATGAGAGACGCACTTATTTATTCCCGTCACTTGGAGAGAGTAAGGCATGTTGGCTGATGGGAAAGCAGACAGAAAGGCAGAGATGGAGATGATGTGTGTCATGCTGGTTGATCCATCCCTCCCTGCAGGCATTTGGAGTACCACAGGGAATACCCTCCTCCTCTCTTCATGAGCATGGCGCCACACATTCACCATCTCAAAGCACTCTCCTACAGCTGCGTCCATGTCGACGCAGGGAGTGCTGACAAAATACCAAAACAGCACAGCTCCATCCTCTGAGCCATGAAGAGCAGCAGGAAGGAAAAGCAATGCATTTATACACACTATTTACCACACCGAGAGAAGATTCTAATGTGTACAGTGTCACTCAGCCGATGACTTTTAACCTTTTGAACCCTGATCTTGATTATTACACAGATATCTGTTGATACTGTTTTCAGGACTGTCGGTGGAAGCAAACAAGACACCATTACTGCATTGTAAATCTGCATGTATCACTGGATTGTTAAAAAAAAATAATAATTATAAGATTTATATTTTGACCAGTTTTTGCAGAGGAATATGAGACCCTGTAAGCCATTAGAGCCATTTGACAAGACAGCTAAATGTCTTTTCACCTGTAAATCACCACATACTGTCTGTCATGTGCTGCTCCAACAATAAACGTCAACTTTGGGGGGAAAAGAGACAAAAGGCTTCACTGTCAGGAAGTCGATCCAGCCAGTAAGGTTCTCTTGCTAGCTAGTTTCATGTTTCAGATGTTTAATAGTCAAGTCAAGTCAACTTTATTCTCAATGCTGCCATATGTACAGGACATACAGAGAATTGAAATTGTGTTTCCTTCTTATCCCTGGTGCAAACAGCAATAAAGATGAAATATAAAATATTAGTAAAAGATTTAAAAATATAAAATAAAATCTAAAAATATATAAATGATGGTTTTAGTTGAAATCCTGGAATGCAAATTTCTTTTTAGGTTTTAATTGCTACATGGTACCAATTGTACACTTGTGCATACTATCACAGTATTGTTCCAGCACTGGCTGTGCCTATCAGCATGGGACAAAAACACTCCAGCTTGTTTGGATTTCTTTAAACCAGTGACAGGCATCCTGGGTGGAACTGAGCCCAGGATGAAGCCACTTGTTTGGGTGGAACATTTGCACATGGGAAGTGAACTCTAACATTAAAAAGGCTAAATTCCTGAAAAAAAGCTGATAGCTTGTTTACATTTATAACATTAGTGAGTAGGTTATGGTCAGGGTAAGCAAGGCCAGGTTGGAGATTTCCAAAGTGGGTAAGCTGTGACAGAAAAATCAGCTTAGTTTAGTTTATAGGTTTCCTAAAGGTGTTTTTGACTCAGTGGACTGGTCTTTTGACCCAGCTGTTTCACATCAGACCAAATTTGCTCCATTATTTTTCTGTATGTTTAAATCTCCAATGCAGCGACCCAGCATGGCAGTGATACAGTAAATTATCGGAATGCATTTTTCCATTAGTTGTGCCTTTTGGGTAATACAGATTCAGACAGTGCCCCCAAAACAACTTCCTGACAGGTCACGGTTAATGCTCTGAAACTCATCTGTGAAGTACGTTAATAAAATCAACAGTGTGCCCACAGGACATCTGGAAGTCAAATATTCAACACCTAAATTGACATTTTGTTTTGCGGCACATTTTCATCCAATATAAATAATTTAGTTGTGCATAATTCTATAGACATTTCACTATAATTCAGCCTACTGACAAACTGGTTTTGGTATCCCCACCAGAACATGAAATACGGCTCTATGAGTTTGAACAGTACTTTGAAATGCATCTTTAATGGATCCAAGCCTGTGTGGAAAGTCATGTCTAGTAACCATATCTGAAATTAATCTGAATATTCCCATGCATTAACATGGTGTAGAACCATGCATTTAAAGTATGCTAACTTCCTATGTGTATATATTTAAACAAAGGCCTGTGCTGTGGGACTGAATGTGTACTCACTGTAGTGTGAATGTCATGTGCTACATACAGAATGTGTAGGAGCATTTATATCACAGAAATCCCAATCCCTCAATAACCTTCTCACATCTTCCATCCTTTATTCATGGATGGAAAAGATATTTTACTCTAACAGCTGTGGGACTTTGCAACGAGTTCCCACTCGCAGATCAATCCATCTGCCCTTCCTCTGTAGAACAAAGATGCAGCGTCTGAAAAAGAGATAAAACAAACAGAACAAATGCGTTACCTCCAGAGCATGGCATCATATATATTGCTAAATGTATGATAAAGTCACAAAAGGAATCGCTCTCCCTTGAAGACTCAGCAATACCCTCCCCTCCCTGAATCTGTCGGGCTCAGCACACAAAGAGAATAAATCGGCCCCGTTCATGTGGGAATCAAGCTTTGAAAGTCCACGTTTCCCTCCTGCCAACAATTGCTACTCAAAAAGAAGCTATTTGGGGGGAAGTGTTGCAGGTAGTTCTACAAAATATAAATACCTGTCTAAATACAGAAAGATAGTTTAATAGGCAGTAGTCCGGGGAATCTTTAGATGCTCTTAAGGCATGGTAACACCAGAGAGTGATACAGCATAATCCATAAGTTTTATTATATCTCTCTCTGAAAATGTGGTGATTACATGACTACTGCCACAGCTAGTTGGTAAACTGCTGTAGCTGGTGAGAAAGTCACAAAGCTCCAAGAAATTTCTCAAGTTAGCACTGTCACGACAGCTTGATTTTGGTCAGTGGTGCAAATTTGGAGGTCAGTGTTCAAAGTTCTAATCATCGCGATACAGTCCTGCAGATTTACTTGGCCCCTGTGAGCAAATCTAATCACTAATCTAGCTGTATTTTATATATTCCAATGGAATCACTGTGATCAGTGGAGATTTAACCTTTACATAGACCAAGCAGAAGAGTTATGTTGTGCTTTTAATTTGGCGTAATGCTTTAAAATGACTGTTTTTTACCCCAAAATAACTTAGTCAGTGTTGTGTGTCTGGAACCTTCAACATTTGTTCATAAATGCAGTATCTTCAACGAAGGCTGTGGAGAGCTTCAGAGAGAAAATAGAACAGGATTGTGTTCATAAAGGAACTCAAACATCATCTTTTATAACAGTATAATCGCAACATTGGCACTACCCATTTTCATTCTCCTTCAATAAAATAATATAAAAATAACACGATTCTTAGTATCCAATCAATTATTTGTGCTGGGTTTTCTAAAACTGCTACTATATACTGCTAGTATAGCATATATTAAAACTGACACAGCATGCGCTCAACCTCGCCCATACCTTGTATACCCATACCCATAACTTTTGCGTGTCCTTGACCAGACGAAGTCTGGGCTGGATTTCTACCTCGTGTCTATGTTTCCTGCCTCGTCTATCCCTTCCTTTTCCACACAATTAATTTGCAACCTCTATACTGCAGTTTTACTTATTCATCTTCACACTTGTTGATTCACATTGTTAAGTCTCATGGCTTTGATTGTCTTGCTTGTATTTTCACTCTTGTTACATTACAACAATCTATTCAATCTATTACAAAAAGGATGTTGATCACAGATTACAATGCAACAACAACCTCATGCAAATGTAAACTTTATATTCTAAACAGTAGACGATAACAAAACCTCAACATTTTTACACTACATCAGAGCAGAAATGATTGTATCTGGAACAGATATTACATCAAAAGTAAATATTATTCCATCACATGTGTGTGACCAAACAAAGCAGCTATCACAGTATGCTATGAGGAAATGTTTGTCAGATGTTTATTTGCTTGCATCAATCCAACTGTATCGTATGTCATATTATCACATCACACTGATACAGGAGTCTTTGATGTCACAACTCCTGTCCAGGATTCAGAATCTAAATCTGTCATGAGTGTATCTTGACATTCATACTGTGGGCTGGTATCCCATCGATGGTGACTGATGGCCAATCGTTTGCTCTTTCACCTCAGCCTCATCTGCAGGTCTCACTGTACTGTGTATACCTTGTTGTTCCAGATCCTGGTTTATGAGGGGAAATGGCAAATGCACTCCACTCCAGTCTGCCTCATTGAGGAAGACAAGCTGCCATCATGCTTCAGGTCGTGTGGGAATCAAGCTTATTGAATGGTCTAAGGGAACAGATCTTTGGAACACTAAAACTCACACCTACTTCATTCAGTGATTGGTCAGTTATATGGAGGTGAGAATGGAGCCAGGGTTCAGATTTATCTCTTTATGGCTGGACCACTGCTAAGCGGGCCAGCCCAATAAAATGTAAAAATCTGTCCCTGAACGACTGAGTTACTGACTGATGAAGTTACACCATTGGTATTAAAGCTTCACAAATGGCCATTGCTTTTTCAAAATGAGTAGGCACTAATGTCAGTTACATACTTTAACTCTAGATTCTACAAGCAGAGGCACAGCCCTCTATGGCTATTGTTAGTGGGTTCATTCCTCACTAACGTTAATGCAGGATTAAAGACTTTTATTCTACGCCCACTTACTGTACTATGTGACCACCTTGGTCTCACCTTGTGTACAAGTTGAGCTGAGCCCAGACAATCAGTTCCCAAAAAGCTAATTAAAGAAACCAGTGCGTCCACAGTTTAGAGGGCTGTGTCTGAGCTAAAAAAATCTGGATTTACAATATGTACCGGCTGTTCAATTTCATATAGGCCTCTCACTCACTAGTGTGGCATAAGGGCGATAAGATGTACCACTAGGTCCGTCCAGTACCTCCAAGCACAAATACACACCCACTTCATGAGAAATCAATAACCAGTCCGTACCTTGCCAGTGTTTTACAGCACACCCTGCAGATCAGTGTTGGGCAAGTTACTCTAAAAAAGTAACTAGTTACAGTTACTAGTTACTTCTCCCAGAAAGTAACTAAAGTAGTTACTGACTTACAAATTATAAAAGTAACTAGTTACTTTGGAAAGTAACTATTGCGTTACTTTCAAGTAATTTTTTAAATGCTCAAATGTGTCAAAGAATTTGGACCCCACCTCCATCTCTCTTTGACGGAACTTAAATACATGTGCGCGTCCGATTATTTATAATAAATCTGAATATTATAATGAAATGGACACTTAATACAATTCATAAGAGAAATCCACAGTACACAAATCTAAACTATTTAACGTTGCTGTGGGAATGTGAGACTAGCATCCAATAAAATGTCATGGTTTATTGTAGATATTATAATTACTATGTTTATATAGTGTTCATGCTCGGCACCGACGTGCAGAGGCTCTTGACTCCAGGGCATAATGTGCATTTCACGGTTACTCTCGTTCCCTTCATTTCTTGGAAGGAAAAGTAATGGTTATACTTCCATTTAAAGAAAGCTACTTTTGGACTATTCAGGCATCCCATTCCTGTTTCTCGTTCACTCACGTGAATGTCCTGTGACGTATTTGTGTGTCTGACAATTTGTGTAAGCAACACCCACCCAACTCCACCTCTGTATGGAATTTTACTCAGCTTCAGCCAATCGTCATCATTTATGCAATTGTCTCGTGCCCCCGCCCTCACCAAGGAAGGAGGAACAAGAAAAATGTTTGCCGTTCGGCTCGGAAATCTAGTTGATCTCATGAAAAACAGCTGCCTTCAATCATAGTAACACGCCATATTTTTTGGCAGTAGCGATAACAGCGTTATAACGATAGGAAGAGTAATCAATTAGATTACTCATTACTGAAAACGTTGTTATTAACGCTGTTATTTATAGCACTGTTATTCACATCACTGCTGCAGATAGAAATAAATGAAAGAGGAGCATTATTAGATAATTAAAATAGTTATAATTAGAATAATTCAAAGACTTTAAGATGAGTAGAAAGCATTGTTCCTCCAACTGCATTTTTTTTTATTCAAACATAGCCTAACCATGTCATGTAAAGCTACTTTAGTACACCTTAAAAACATACAAACAAACATTACTGCAGGTGAACTTTTCATATCCAGGATTTTACATTTTACACACTATCACTGACTGACTATCACTTTGGCCTCAGTATAGCACACTGACCATACACGGTCCAGCCATGTCCCAGTTTTGACCTTGTCGTGATTCATTATTTTCACAAGTATTTCAGCTATTTTCCTGTGTACAACTCAGTGCAACATGAATGTCTTCAAGCAATGTCTTTATTTGGCCTTCACCTGTGGTCGCACAGCTGAGAGTGAGTAGAAACCAACAAGCACTTGTTCTTTTTTGTGGAGTCAAACCCACCAAAAATCCTATTTCAAAGAAAACAAGGCAATTCTCACACACATTAACACCTTTCCATCGAAACAGTTGTGGCCTTTGAGGGAAAGGAGAGTGGGAGAGTCCAAAATGGGAGTAGCTCATTAGCTGTGTTGCACCGATCTTTTACTTAACCACATCCCAAAGATGGATCATTATGCTTCTGCTACCTTAGAATGTGCCTTATTCAACAAGTCCTGTTTCACAGAGTCTTCAGAGAAAACTTTCTGGTTCTGAGACTGAATGCATTCAAAAATATAATAATTTAATAAGACTGAAAGGAGACAATGATACAAAGCATTAATGACCTCTGGTAATCCAACGATCTTCTTATGTATTTGTGAATCAGAGATATTTACCAATGTTTCTGTGCCACAACATTCCTATTCTCAACATCTAAAACCCACGTGATCTGCCTTATGCTAAACAATAGCCAATGCCATCAGTGTATGAATGCATGTGAATGGATGAATGAGATATGTAGTGTAAAAGTGCTTTGAGTGATTGGAACACTAAAGGAATTATATAAGTACAGCCCATTTACCGTTTGTCTGAATGAACCTAATGTGCACCAAAATACCACAGAGGGACAAAGAAGAACGTCAAGGTCAGCAAAATACCAAGCTGTCAGAGTGCTGCCTGCACTGGCTGTTGTGCTGCCACAAAAGAAGTCTGACTGCTCTCAAGTAGTCATTGTATTCATTGACTCAGTATCTACAGTTACCATAAAATCAAACACATTAAAGCAGCATTGTTTTGTTCGTCTACCATAAAATATAAGATTTAAATCACATTGAAGCTACACTGACTTGTAATCAGTGGTCCGGGAGAACAGCGCCATGTGAGAGTGATTGGCACACCTGTATCCAGTTAGCTAATCACTCTCCTTTCTGAACACAGCAGCGTGTTAGACCAGGCAGGCCCGGTTTTTGCTATGGGCAACGTGGCCGACCGCCCAGGGCACAATCTATGTGAGGGCGCGCAAGCGTCCTCTTGCCAATATGTTGCTATAGTATCAGCCACAGAAGATGACTGGATTTGGTCGTATTTAGTTTTGCTGAACTAGCAACTATTAGAACTGGCATCATGTCATGCAACTAATTTCACCCATAGTGACATGGCATTTTGTAAGCTACATGTGATATAGCTTTTTAAATCATTTGTAGTATGTCATGCTTAGTTTATAGGATGTTGACAAATGTTATTAAAATATGCATCATGGTCATTTTAATTGGGTAACTGATGCATGTGTGATGTGAGTGTGATCTAACTTACACATTGTATCTTAATTGTAAATTCAGGGGCACTTCTGAAATATTTTGGAGCGTGCTGGTGGGAAGCATAGCCCGGCGTCGAGCCAGAATGGGAGCTGGATGAGTGAGCAATGTAACCGGGCTTAGCAGCTTCTATGGCAAAGAGACCAAAGTGGACATTGACAGAGGAAGGTACAGAAAGAAAAGGAATGAACAAGCAAGAAGCTGCTGGACAAGAGTAAATGTGGGACTGACTTTTAGTGGTTGGTGAGAGCTTGGTGAAATAAAAGGCTGAAAGACAGACGCCAAGCTGGGCTGACTGCTGCTGGACTAGTCAGTGATATTAGCTGCTGCTGGGTCTGCTGTTGGTGACCTTGCTTGACGACTTTCTAGTTTTTCATCATGAGTCATGTAATCAAAACTACTACACGTGTACATCTGTCCATATTTACCACAGTATTGCAAAAATACTCATTTCTACACCATGTTGTTTTAATGTATTAAAATGATTCAAAACATAATTTGTATCTGTCATGACCCGGCTCTCGACAAAAGGAGGGAAATGCTTGTACTGAGAAGAACAAACACCCAAATGGCACCAGAATGCATTAACTTAATGTATGAAATGGTCAATCAGTAGATCAGTAGTGTTAGTGTGTGGGTGTGTGATAATGCAGTGTTATGTGGCCTAAAATACAGATAAGTATAACTAAACCTCAAAAGTGCCCTCTTGGATGCCTCTATGGGAGGTAAAACTTGATGTGCCCTTTCAGTGGAAAAAACGTGATAAAGCACTCACTCTAACCATGACTAAGCTGTTTTAATATAAATGCGTTACTGGTATGTATTTAAGGAAATATAAAATGTTGACTGAGGGTATTCACATTAAAAAAAAAAAAAAAAAACACACTGGTCGTCCTTGATTCAAAACTCACTCGAAGTTGTTCATTTTCATGTTCATGAACTGAACTCACCATCAGATTTCCGATCATGAAGAGTCAGAAAATTGATTTTTTTCTTATTTCTAATGAGAAGAACTTCTGGTGCCTTGATTTAGCAGCAGGTCAGAGTCGCTGTTCTTCATGTGGGACGATTAAGGCGGCTGAGAGAGTTAATTGAGTTTTTCTGCCTGTTGACTTGTTTCAACGCCTTCTAAAAAAAAAGTGATGCAAATCCTGCATTAGTTGGCAGAGCTGGGACGAAGAAGATGCTAGTTAATTGTAAAGCTGTCTCATTTGTGGATGCCCTGCTGGTGAAGCCTCCTAGACTCACCTTCTCTCCTGTCAAACAACCCAACTGGTAATTATGGACTAATTACACACACACACACACACACACACACACACACAAAACTCAGGCATGTGGTGAGCCTCAGAACAGATACACACTTCTGAAGAAAACCTTGTTGTTACTTGGATGCGTCCAGGAGAGTCTGAGGAGGCGGTTCAGCTTTGTGTATTTTGCATTTAATTATATTTGTTAAATGAGGCAATTCAAAAGTGTTGATGGCATGTTCTTTTGTTTAGAAGAGAATAGTGGACCTGAACATTTAATTGTCCAGTAGCTTGTCACGGAAATGTGATACAAAAGTTGACTAATGTGACATTAAAGGTCAAGCAGTGTGTCCACTGAGTGTGTCTGTATTGCTTTAAAGTCCTATCAGGTTGTCAGAGACATTGAAGAAACTTCCAGGTGACGTTTACCTGCTCAGTTAACTCCAGCAGCATTGTTTTTTTCATTTGCCATTTGCCATCACATATGAAAATGAAACTGAAGTAATTCTGGTGATGCAACACAAAACTATTCATATTCAATACACATACGTATAGGTTAGATACAGATATATAAAACTCCAACAGTGCCAGTCCACCCTGTCTTCTACATCTGGCCATAAGATCTGATCCACCTCACCCCTTCTGTCCTCTTCTGTAATCCACCTTAGAATTATTTTTTTTTTATGTCTGATCCATCCCTGGCAATCTTGTACACATCTAACATTCATTGCTTCCAAGCAGGACATGTGATCATGTCACTGCTGGTCATAAACTTTCCGCTCGATGAGGTAAAGAGGTGGAAGGAAAAGTGCAAACACCATCTTGGATGCTGTCAACCGCTCTGTGACTGGAAGAGAGCACTGGAACTCCACATTGTCCCATACAGTTACAAAACATTCTGGATGCAGCTTTTCCACATCCTGGGCTGAAAACAGCTTCTCAGTGCTGTATCTGTCTTAATGAGGATCAAATTTACAGTCATTTTGCATTACGGTGCATTTTGCTTCCAAACTGTTTTGCAACATTAATTACAAGAATTGTGTGGCTTTTGTTGAAGGGTGAAAAGAGCTTTGTATGTAAATAAGCCCTGTTGCAAAAAACAGACACATGCAGTTAGCGTCCTTAGACAGTTCGTGTGTACAGATATCTGATATTCACCATGAGGCAATGAAACTGTAAAACAGCAAACATACTGCTGAGACACACAGACGATGGTTACGCACTGTAACAGTCCAGCAGGGAGCAGAGTAGGAGAGAAAACAGCTCTCCATGAGCTGAGACGCATGAGGAGGAGCACACAGTTAAAAATACTAAAAATGACAACACTCAATACACAGTGATTATAACAGTTAGTTAGAGTTAAAAGTTTAAAATATATATTTATTGAACTTTAACATGAGGTTCTTAGTTTTAATGAAGCATTTCATTTGTCACTTCGTCTTCACAAACGAACACACCTCGGAGCAGAACTGTAAGAAGTGCCCTTCTCCTTGCTAATTACTATAGAGGTTAACTTACTTTAGCAACAAGTAAAGCTTTCTGTTCAGCAGGAAACTGTAAATCACTGAGTGATAGAGTAAATCATCAGATGAGGCGGAGCGAGTAGAAAACAATTTCACATTTGAACCCTTGTGTTCTGTTCATGTTTTTGTTACTCAGCCAGTGTTTGTGGGTCTGGTGGACCCACTGCATTTTGGGGGGGGTTTAATTCAAGACAGTCACACTGAATGGGTTAAATTTCTAATCACGACATTAGAAATTTAACCCATTCAGGTCATGTTAAATGTCCTGCACATCAGTAACTGCCATCCACGTTGGCCGTTTTTGCATTCTTATCACATTGGAAGCCATGGATGGTGGCTCATTTCCTGGGCAAGAAGACCATTCCATTTTTTGACATCCATATTTCTTCACCTGCTAGCTGCTGACTGGAGCCAGCTGTTGTCTTGCTAGTCTGAGGTTTGTCTTTGTTTTGCAGCTAGCTGATGCTGAATCTGATCCTCTTCTTCAAAATCACTGTCAGACTGTGTTCTGACGAAAATGAGCCAAGGCCAGGGGTGAGTCTCAGTTTGAAAAATGAAAGCGGGTCCCACAGACCACCAAGCTCTTACTTAGTGCCATAAAACGCTACGTACTTATCCTGACTGAGAGCCCAAAGTTAGTGTGAACAGCCAACAAATGACAGAGGTGTCACCACTCACTAGTTCACATTTGTGTAGCATCAACCTGATTTAAGGTAAAGGGTTATTTAAGATACAAAAGTCACATAATGGGGTTTTAAGTCCATGCACCTCTTATGCATAGTGACAGTGTTTAATGGTATAAACATGTAAATCAGGACACCTCAGACATTCTGTGATGACATCTGCGGTCATAACCATAGTAACAACAACAAAACTGAGACATAGCTCTGATGGAAAAACTAATCAGTTTAAACAAATGAGAAAACGATCTAATTGCACAGAGCTCTCCTCTTCCTGACATTTCACTGAGAGAAATTAGACTCTTCTTTTTTTTATTATTTTGAACTTTGACTAATTAATGTGAGTGCAGCTGTCAGCTTTACATTTCTTATTTTTCACAAGCTGTTTTCTGGCCATCACTTTCTGTCCACACTGAATCAACCTGTGATCGTCATAGTTCAGCTATCTATCACTGTATTGCTCTACGTCAGGGGTCGGCAATTAGCGGCCCGCGGGCCAAAACTGGCCCGCCATCAATTATATCTGGCCCGCTAGATGACGTTGATTTATTTTAAAATATATATATATTTTTAAATATATCTTTTAAACCTCACGTTTCCTGTCAAAATACAACAATTCCACAGATTTCACAACATCTATTGAAAAGTAGCTGATAAGTAACGTGACAGCAGCCAGAACATCCTCGCAGCCTCTTTACTTGATGCACAGGTTGGAACACTAATTGGCACGTGCGTGCGTGCGTGCGCTGTAACCTGTGGAAATTAAAAATGTCCTATGTCCCTCTTGCAACGGACAACGTGAACAAATGTGTTTCATTAAATGAAAAAAAAAACAAACAAGGTCGGCTCAAATATGAGTGTTAATGCACATCAGCGGCAGATCTGCGCTGCTGTATACATTAGTTACGGCAGGTTGCCTGTTTCATGACAGACGCAGTGGGCGTAAACGAAATCCGCGAAGTAAGTTTTACAATTATTATTATTATTATTATTATACATGTTTTAAGGCCGTATAAGTTTTCAACAGAGGGTAGGCTGGTATATGATTTTTTCCACTTATTTGGTAAACTAACAGTGACAGATGAACAGAGAACAGACGGTATGATTAACAGCTGTATTCAACTGTTGCTTTATAGCAAAACCCATATTTCTTATCGCTATTTTTGAATTTCATCCCTCTGCTCTCAAACTTCTCCCTCCCTACTTCCTTCTTGTCTTTGTAAACAGTATTATCATCATGTTTTGGCAGCCCACCATGGAGCCCAGCATCCACCTCCAGTCTGTGAGATGCCTTATTATCCCACGTGCTATCATCATCAGAGCCCAGCTCCCCATTCAGCCCAATTCATCCGAGCCTCCAGCTGCTCCCTCCACGGCCGTACATAATATTTACTCGGCCTGGCCCTAGTCCAGCCGCTGAATGCAAATGATGGATGTTGTGCTCTGTTGAGGGAAATATCATCCACATTTTGCTCAACACAAGGAAGTGGCATGCCAAGCTTGCTTTCAAGGTCAGAGCTGGTGGCGTCAAGAGCCTCTCGCCCATCTGGAGAGAGAAAAGCATAGTGTCCTTCACACAGAGCTGGCTGGCTTCTCCACAGTGCAGCTCTGCTCTGCGTGTGAGGAACAAACTGTATTTACACCCATCTGACAGGTGGCAACTAAGCACATTCATTCAAGTATTACAGTTGTCTGAGGTTCTGGTATCCAAAAATATTTTATATAAATATGTATATAGACACAAACCAAGAAAAAAGTCATAACCAACCCATTACCCTATACCCACCCATGAAAGAACTCATAATGCAACAACACGGTGTGCAGTGCTCAACCAGGTTGAACTTCGGCAGCATAAGCACCATAAGTTACCTGCATGGCTAACTAGCTAACAGCAGCTACAGTTAGCAGCTGAAGTTGCTAACCACTAACAAGAGCTAAAGCAGTCTGTCCACTAGGAAACTTAGTAAGTCACTAAAAGGTGAGGCAGAGCAGCTGGACATCAGAGGGAAGACCAGGAAATATTTTCTCCATAACATAACATATGATCCAGTTTCAGCAAAATCACTGAATTCATTTCTAAAGGTTTGAGGCCCAGTCCTCAAAAACACTGTCTGCTGGTTTAATCCAGCTATTTCTTGTCTCTGATAAACAGTAAACTCATCATCTTCTGTACAATCACTGTTGTGCAAGCTGTGTGACTGCAGCTGTCACATGCTGTTGAACACACCAGCAACAAACACTGGATGCATTCTCTAAAAAGTTCTTCTTCTTCTGTGAAGATGGCTAAAGTGGAATTTTAGCACAGGGTGAGGGTGGACAGATGATGAACTGGAGTTGGTTTCTCAAGATGAAATCCAAATGAAAAACCAACACTGGATATGAGGAAAAGAAGTACCACCATCTCCAAGTGGGTTAATTCCTTTTTTTCTGTAGTGATTTGGATTATAAAGTTATTTATTAACATTATCGCTCTAACATGAGATATTTAGGAGTTGGATGCAGGAGAAGAGGAAAAATAATCTTCGAATGTGCTTCCAGCCTGGTGGGCCTGAACGCCTATACCTTTAAAAAAAAATCGAATACCTTTTAAGTAAAATTTAATGTCTATATTTCACACTGCAATACATTCTCATATCACTGACACTGAGGAAGTGTTTCAAATCCAAATGTTTTTAACTTGCTGTATCTAGGTCTGAATTAATGTATTTAAGCGATCCCTTTGAAGGAAATGTTAGCTTTGACCACAGGCTGATTCTGGCAAAATCAAAAGGTTTCTCCAATGCTGTGTACATCTAACTGTGAGGAGTGCTTATGAATACAGATAAATGATGATACATAGTCATAGACCAGCAGAAGAAGTATGCCAGTTGGATCTGAAACCTTGAATAACCCACGTAGGCAGGAAAACAGAAGCATTAACTCCCCGGAGTGAGAAAAGATGTCATACACATACAGTATTTGTACTATAGTTGGCTTGAGGTTTTCACCTGAACTGAACTGGACAAAACAACGGTCTCTGACTTTGTTCCATTGATCTACAGGTTTTCATGTCAACATTTCAACATTTGCTGGTGGTTTCTTCAGCATGCCTCACCTCTTCTTCAGTACATTTCATAGAATTCCCACTGACCAATGTTAATTTTAGCAACTGATTTTGATTCAGTATCTTTTAGACATCATTTCAGACTCTTTCAGACAGAGAGTTTTCAGGTTTAGTGTTCAGTCAAATTTATGTCACGTTTGTCATGCGTATCAATTATTTTAAGACTACAATTGCCACTATCTGTTTGTTTAAAGTTACCATGGCTACAGGTGTTGTTCTCATCTATCACAAGGTGAGAGGAAAAGAGGCAGGCCTTCCTCCATCTTTGTTCTTGTCAGTTCTTGTGGACCTGTATGAGGATACATCAGGAGGTAACTTATATAGACTTGGGACAGCCAAGTATCCCAGAATGCATTTAGCACCACAACTGCTCACAAGTTTAAATACTGATTTTTGTCGTTATCAAGATAGTGCCTAGTTCTCCTTTTTGGAGATGCGAGGTGCTGCTTGTGGTACAGCCAGCATGCCTCATCAACAATCAAAATGACTAGATTGTCAGTGCTCATGGTATCCCGCTGGGCAGAGCCACACGTCAGCAAGTCCTTCTGAAATTTGCAGCTGTCTCAGATGTCTCTGTAGTGGAGACATGGACTTTAAAGCAGAGTAGTCCTATCATTATACTTTTGACCAAATTGTTTGCTTGTCTTTATTTGCTAGTGTATAAACTTGTCACAGTTGTTACACTGGTTATTATTTTCCATTTATTAGCAATATTTTAAATCAAGGGGAAACTGAGGAAACCTGGGCCCTCGTTGACTGGCGAGAGGCCAACAAGAGCTTTTTTTACCCGGCAGGCAAAATTCTGTGAAATCTGGATGCGAGTGAGTATTGATTTTGAGTGCTTGTATCATTGCCTGTATGTCTGGGAAAGGGCTGGGGCCAGATCTGAGCAGTCTCCATTCATAATGATTAATATTATATGTTATTGAAGTGGCAGTGTGTCACTCTTTGTTTATGTTTTGGCTCAGGGACTTTTGTTACCACTCCTGGCCTGCCAATAACTGCCAAACAGGCCACATAGAAGCTAATCTGCCTGTTTGCCTGCTTTGTGTTATAGACCGAGGCAGCCTTCTTTTAAATTCCTTTAAAAAAGCAAACTACTTAGTGGTTGTCAGGCCATATAGTTAAACTAACACAAACAACAACACAGATGCAGTGGCCCTTGAAATAAAGTGTACAGGCAGGGGGGCAGAGGCCGGTACTGATGCCACCTGGCACTGGTACAATGTTATGGATGTTGCACTCCAGGGGCAGCACTCGATTAGTCTGCCGCTGGTTGTTGCAGTGAACCTGATTCAACTGCCAGGACAGGAGGCTCGGTCAGCACACTGGCCTGATTAATAGTCAGTTAATGAATACTGTTCAGTTTTAATATCAACCAATTTATTCTTAAAAGCAACGTTGCATTGTCTATCTTTATAACAAAACAAGAAAAATGTATGTTATAGTTAGTTATACAATTATTTACAGTCATGCAGTTACATTTAAATCTACCTATCCCATCTAAATTAAGTTATAAATACTGTCAAACTCCTAGGGCTGGCTGTGGCTCAATCAATAATCTAGTAATCAGTAATCTAATTTAGCATGTAGGTTACAAGATGACCAACTAGAATGTGAATGGGTGAACATGACAGTGTAAAAGGGCTCTGAGGGGTCAGTAGACCAGAAAGGCACTGTACAAGTTCAGTAAGTAAACGTGACAGGGTCTGACGAGTGTTTGGACATAATCATGATCATCTGCAGGCAGTTCTTCAGGAGAAAAACGTTTCCATCAGGTCCTCCAGAATATCACCACACAAATGTTGTGGAGGATGTAGCAGGTACAAATCACCTTCTGGGCAAAAAGAGGCTGGATCTCCAGGACCCTCAGGAAGATAGAGCGCCAACACGTTTCTGAGATCCCTAAGGTGCATTCAACAATGTTCCTTGCGCTTGTATGTGTTACCATGTATGTATGTGTGTGTGTGTGTGTGTGTGTGTTTAATGAGACAGAGAGAGTATTCTTACTTGCTACAGGCTGGCAGTATGGTGTAACAGTAGCAACAGGATGCTGGAGGCACGGGTATCCTCCATCTCCTGACAGAAAAGTACCTAGCTGGTGGATACAGGGCCTGTTGGTGATCTGCAAGGACAAGTGCATATCCAGATCCTGGATTACTGTACACTGTAATGTACACATGTACAAATGTGACATCAGCATCACAGATCAGCAGCAGTAGCTGTGATGGGGAAATGTTTCTGTTCATGTAACATTTTGTCTGTGGCGCTGCAGGAGGAAGACTCCTGATGTGGCACCCATCATTGGCAGTACACAGGCAGTACAGCACTTGCCTTTTGGCCAGCAAGGCAAACAATGCCACCCCGACCTCCTCCATTTCCTCTGGTTTTGGAGAAATGAATAGCTCTGTGGAGGATGATCATTTCCTCCACAACACTGTGGACCGTCCTGAAAAGTGTAGCTAGTGGCATAGCATTGATGTCTGCAGTTACCCTGCAGGAGGCTCCACAGGAAGGCCAGCGATCGTGACCAGCACCTCAATCTCATCACATCCTTATTCATTCAAAATAAGAAAGGTATTTTTTGTTGAAGTCTACCAGTGTTAAGATATGAAAAGTATCATACCTCCCCTCTACTTGTCAGATAAAGTTAATCTATTGTAATATAATACAACAGGCCTGCAATAAACGTTAACCTCAGCACACAATTTTAAAACTGTGTTTTTTATCTTGTCTGTTTTTGAGAGGTGTTTGTCCATCCCATATGAATGAGAAAATCTCAGTATAACAACCAGTAAACAGTTTAGCACAACAAACTACAGCTGCCTCAAATATTAAATAAAGACTTAACATCATTCTAAACTGCATTAGTCTTTTTTTAACTAGATGTACTAAGAAAACTGTCATAGAACATATGACTGGGTAGACATTTACCAAAAAATCATCATGGTTGGTTAGACAAACCTTCAAAGCTAGAGAGACATGCTAACATGGCATGTCTCCTCTCCATCCTCCACCATATCCTGGCTCTTCTTTCACAGATCCGTCTCCTCAGTTGGGCAGCCAGCTTTATAAAATGTCCTGACAGAAACACCATTCTGATCCACTTGATGCTTTTCATCTAATTTTCTGATAATGTTTTATTTGGTTTCTTTCGACATTCCACAAACTTATTCTCGCCTCTGGATTTGTAGATGTATCTACAAATAGATACAATTGTTGTAAACGAATGTTCTTCATCATAGTTTTCTTTTTTTGCTGCTGCTGCTGACAGCCTGTAGAAAAGGACAATAACTAAAGAAACAACATTTGTAATAATTACTAATAATTGGAGTGGTTCTATGATTAGTATGAAAACTGCTCTCTAGGGTCAGGGCATCTGAAGCTGTTGTTTAAGGTTTTACTCTGAGGGTGTCTATAAATATCTTCTATTGAGCTCACTTTGTATATCATTTCATTTGTAATGTACACAATATGAATTTTAACATCCTATCTATATATACATCCTTTCTATACAATCCCAGTATGGATATCACCACCATGAACCTATATTATTAGAAGGCTGTAAGGTTTAAAAAATAGATCATATCATACTGCCAGATGTGGACATGGATTGATGAGAGAATATGTAAGAGATGTGCGCTCATTTCAAGCAACACTTCCATAACCCTGTGATGGCCACATGTTATTTTTAGAGCACTGACGGATGATAATGAGCATGTAAATGTTTGGTTTCCTTCCAGCACAGCAGAGAGAGCGAGTCAGACTCCGTCTATCGTACAGATTTCTCTGGTTAAATCATCCCAATTAGCCAACAAACCCAGACGGTGTCTCTTGGGAACATGCTCCCTGCAGGAGAGCCAGATTAAATGAATCAGACTGTGCCGCAAAGCTTGTGTTCCTTTAAAAAAAACAACACTTTTCTTCTTTTCAAAGTCTTTGATTCCGCACTGAATGGATTTCCAAGATACATTATTTAATGATTGTGTTTTCCACATCTTTGTGACTCCATATAGGGATTTGAATTCTAATCTGTGTTGGAACATGTGGAACATTTTCACATCCTATAGCCCCTGTGTATTCTGCTCTGAAGTCTAACCTGATGTAATAATGAGGATCTCCTCAGCTACCTAACAGTCACACATTATGAGAGCCACAGTGCACAGCCTGGGCCCTTTGTTCACTACAAAAACTCTTTGAATACCTTATTTTAATATCAGTTTCCATAATTTAAGCTTTTGTTCCACTTGACTGTAAGAGGATATCATCAGATGAAGACTCAACCTTTAGAGAGTAAAACATCAGATACTCATGTAGAATTCATTCTCTTACTTCTGATTTTCAAAGAACATCAACAAAGAACCTTTAATATCTGATATTTAACAACGTTGATCGTGCTGTTTTTTGGGGCCTTTTCTTTATAAAAATGTGTCAAATGGAGTTTAGTCAAAGTTTAATCAGGCAGGATACATGTGCCACTCCTCCATTTAGCACTTAAGTGAGCCCTGTCTCTTGGCTCCTGTCCTTATTTCTCACTTCCCTCGATAAAAAAACTCAAACAGTAACTCACTCCTGGTTCATTTCAGCCAGTAAGAAAACAAGCACATGGTTCATCCAGTTACTGACAAGGGCTGTGACTATAACATCTTCTGCCAATGGCTCCAACATCACAACACCACCAGCATCATGACTCCATGCTGCACTAACCCTTCAAATCTGAAGGACACTTGTGTCCAGTTCTGTTCACATCATGCTATGAAATGGTTTTGCCAAATACATTTTGAAGGAAACTTAGCATTGCTGCTCCACTAGCATTATCTCCAATTATCTCCACGAGCAATGCAGTCTACAAGGCCCTATATTCTTCTACTGCCCAGTCTTGAACTGTATGTCTCCTGCATATGGTTAACCTGAGGCAACAAAATGCTTTGGATTGTGATAACTAACTTGGGGACAGCTCGACAAACAATATATCCATGTTTTTACCCTTTAAAGGTGTATCACACGCATAGGAAGTAACAGCTACTGAGAGGGCTTAAGAAGTTATAATACAGAAATATGTCTGGTGGTAAAGAGAACTTATTTTCCATCAGTTTCAATCCATTTAATAATCATAATAATAATACATTTTATTTGATAGGCGCCTTTCTGTCACCCAAGGACACCTTACAATAAATGAGAGTAGACAGCAAATAACAAAAACAAACAAAAAGAACCATAAATGTATATCAAATTACAAGAATACAACACAGTATCACATGTCAAATTTTTTGTCCAAATTGCTCCACAGAGCACCTTCAAGATGGTATGGTGAACATGTTACCAATAGTCCAATAGCCCTCATTCCCCTTTAGGCTCTGTTTTGGTCTCTACCAACTCCTGAGAAAAATATCTAGCTCTTTTTAGGAGCTGATAAATGTTCCACTGTGTCCCTAACACTAACCTGAACCAAACCAGACACAGCATGCAAAATAGAGGAAATATCAATCAATCAATCAATCAATCAATCAATCAATCAATCAATCAATCAATCAATCAATCAATCAATCAATCAATCAATCAATCAATCAGTAAATCAATCAATAAGTAGGTATATCAAAGTAGGTGTATCAGGCCTGTTTCTTCAGCACCACCATGACTTCATGATTTTCTTCAACATGACTTCATGACTTTTTCTATATATTTTCTTGCTTGTGAATAATTTATTATCAAGCTTGTGTATATGAGCTACTGTGCCAAGTTAATTTCCCCAGTGTGGGATCATTAAAGTGTAGGTAGGAGGCAGTCAATAGGTAGCCTATTGGTAGAGAGGTATAAAGTGCAGATGGCATTGTTTCTGAAAAAGGAAGATTCATTCAGTGAACATTGCTCTGATGTTTTCTTTCTCTCAAAGCTAGCTACTGTTGCAGATTACCACCGAGGTATAAAAGCATGTTCTAATGGACAGGGTTGGTTATTAGTGACGAGTGCCTACGACACTCGTCAACTACTCACAGAGCTAGCAACTACTCACAGAGCTAGCAACTACTCACAGAGCTCGTCAACAATAGTTGACGAGTGCCTACGGCACTCGTCAACTATTGTTCTTCTGCGTGTTTCATGGCATTATTATTCATTTTCCGCCCTTTTTCGAACATTAATGCGGCCCGCAGCGGTGAGAGGACCCCAACAAATTATATATCAAAACGTGCGTCTTGATCCCGAATCGAGTGCTATTACTTTTCTAAGAGATTCGCGTGTTTTTCGCGAATTTATTCTGGAAAAACTGCGAAAAATTTCTCATAGGGAATGAATGGGGAGGCCTGAAAAAAAGTACATTTCAACAGACATTTTCAACAATGAACTGCTCTGGCATACTTTCACCGAGAGACTGCATTTGAACTTTAAAACGGAGGTATGCTTCCCTTATCTTCAGGGATTCACGACACTCATCGACAGCTTTTACCGTTTTTAAACTATCAAGGCTCAAAGTTGAGCAGGTTTTTAGTCAAATTTCTGGGTTTATAATGGGTGTGTATGTGGCGGAATGTTTGTGCCTGAGTGGATGACATCATCAGCTAGAGTGAGGAGCAGGGAGAAAAATCAGTGAAAAAATAAAACGTATTCGACTACCGTGGCCTCAAATGCCCCACTACAGACATGATTATCCCCTCAAATGTAGGAAAATTCGAGGTGATCGCAGTGATAACACTGTTGAAGCTGTCTCTTTTATAGTTTTGGCTCCATACAGGCTAATTGATCGAGTACTCCCATCCTCAGCCTCATTCACTCCAATGTTAAAAAAGGAGGGAAATTTTCTTAAGGAAGGCAGAAGTAACGTTTCTCTCTCTTGCTCCTGAGGGCACATTTCTTCACTTATCAACACAAAGAAATATGTAGATGATCAGGAAGGGCACAGGATGCCCCCAGTGATTTCGGTTCAATGATTGGAATTACGGTTTGGCCATAGAGCCCTCCTCTTCGAGGGGTGGTCTCAGCATTTTCCCTCTCTCTCTGTCAGGATTTTCAACTGGCGTTCCAACTGACAACAGTTGCAGCAGCCCAGTGGCCATTTGAGCAGTTATTGGCTTCATTTGAACTTGTCTGTGTAAAATGGCCGACAGAGACAGCAGAGCAGCTAGCACATTAGCGCTAGCTGTAAAGACATGCTAACTACTAACATTAGCAGCCAATGCTAAAATTAGTGCAAATAGTAATTGCTAGCATAGCGATAGCTATATCGATAGTGAGCATATATCGATAGTGAGCGCCGGAGTGAGCAGCCGCTTGTTACAGCAGCTCCGAACTTTCTACCTCTTTTTAGTTTTTTTATTTGTTGTGTTTTTACCTCATCGACACTTTAAGCAAGTGTGCAGCTATGGATGTTCACATTGTGACATTCGTGGTCTGCTCCTTGCTGTTTTCGGCACTTTTTGGTGTGGCTGTGGGAAATACATTGAACTACGGCTCCCCATTCAACTACGGCTCCATTGTTTACACCCGGGATCAGCTGTTAGGCCTGCGACACACACCCCTTCACTGCGCGGAGCGGCCAGAGATCCCCAGAGAGTTACGGAGGAAGAGAAGAGGATGCAGAGCGGAGGTCAAGCGCAGGGAGCAGAAAAAACGGTATAAACCATGTTTACCGTCTGTCATCATGGGGAACGTAAGATCTCTCCCAAACAAGATGGAAGAGTTAACGGCGCTGACCCGGCTGCAGAGGGAGTACCGGGAATGCAGCCTCATGTGCTTCACGGAGACGTGGCTGACTGAACTTTCTCCGGACTCGCACATTAACCTGGACGGATTCCAGCTCGTCCGGGCGGACCGGAAAGCACCGGAGAGCGGTAAGAAGAAGGGAGGGGGGGTCGCTGTGTTTGTAAACGATAGATGGTGCCACCCGGGACACATCAGGGTGAAGGAGCAACTCTGCACCAGAGACTTGGAGCTGTTAGCGGTCAGCATGCGGCCATACTACCTCCCGAGGGAGTTTTCACAGGTCATTGCCATGACTGTGTACATCCCCCCCTCGGCGGTCGCTGCTGCAGCTACAGACCAGGGGCCTCATGTACAAAGCGTGCGTACGCACAAAAAAGGGGCGTATGTCCTTTTCCACGCTCACGTTCAAATGTATCAAACGTGAAACAATCGTAGAAATGTGCGTGCCCCACGCCAATTTCATAGCTGTCGTACGCACGTTTCTACAGCTATTGTTCCTTTGGCGACACTTAGAGGTGACGCTGGGAAACTGTTAATAATGTGAAAACAAGTAGTCATCAGAGTGATGTGCACATCAGAGACACACTTATGAACAATTAACACACCCACATGTTTGCAATTATATGGGTGGATATAAAAGCATGCGTAATGTGATTAAGAAAATGGTATTAACAATGGCAGCGTTAGCGTTGTTAGAGGACCTTGCAAACGTGAGCGATTTAAGGAACGCGAGGATTTACTTGCGAACCATGATAATTGGGTCATAAGCCGATTTCGGTTACCAAGGCCAGTGTTACTGGAGCTGTGCGCAGAGCTGCGGCCGGCCCGAGAGCGCAACGGGGGCCGGCGAGTAGCTCGGGGTTGTGCTGACTACGCTGGGGTTCCCGGCAACAGGGGAATTCCAGCGGGAGCTGTTTATCTAAGTAGGAAACATTTTCATTCCATCAGTGTTCAAATCATATGTGATGCGCGAATGCAGCTAACTGACATCGTGGCAAGGTGGCCTGGTTCAACGCACGACTCATTCATTATGACTAACAGCATGGTTGGGAACAGGCTGGAGGCTGGCACGGTGCGCGATGGGTGGCTTCTATTCGTTTAATTGTCCCGTATGTACATACGGGACAATTAAACGAATAAACTCTTTACTTACCCAGAAGCCGTGCCAGTGTGCCAATGCATATTTGGGCATGTGTGAATTCAAATATCATGTTTTTGGTTTTCTTTATTTTCTGCTTGTGAAATTAGAGCTGCAGAGCTTTCTAACAAGCCCCTGATTGTCTCCCTGTGTTCAGTATTCTTGTCAGTAAAAGCGGGCGTAAAATGTCAGCCACAGTGCCACACCTGTCCACACCTGTGTGTGCACTGCTCGGATCCCACGGCATTTACAGCCTCACACACACGCTACCACTCACGTCTTTTTTTGGTCAAATTTATCCCTGTTGACAGGGTACCAAACAGAATCTCCACTTCATTCACTAGAATATCTAGCTCAGACTCTGTAAAATTCATTTTCTTTCCTTTGTTCATCGCGTTATCTGATCGGACAAAGAGGTGAATCTCAGGTCCAGGGCCTATTTAAATAGATTTGCATATGTAAATAGAGGCGTGGACAGGGAGGAGTTGCACGTGCGCTCAATTCCACGTTGATTGGCATGTACAAAAGAAACGTGCTTGGATCCATGCGAACGCACACTTTGATACATCTGAATATTTTTGTGCGTACGACAGTTTCCGGGTTCTGGCGTATGGCAAGTTTTAGTAGGAAATCCACGCAAGTATTCGTACATGAGGCCCCAGATCCACACTGTCGTCTCGCAGCTCCTAAACCAGCACCCCCAATGATCATTGCTAACATGTTAATGTTAACATGCTAATGTTAACATGCGCGTCAGTGCTAGCAATTAACATTAGCCACTAAGAATTAAATACATGCTCATGTTAACATGCTAAAGCTAACGTGCTAATGATAATTGCTAGCGCGTTGTTTGTCTAAAATGACAGACAATGACAGCAGAGCAGCTACCGCGTTAACAATTAACATCAGCCATTAAGTATTAAATACATGCTAATATTAACATGGTAATGCTAACCTGGTAATGGTAACCTGCTAAAGCTTATTGATTACTATTAGCCACTAAGAATTAAATACATGCTCATTGTTAACATGCTAATGTTAAAATGCTAGTGTTAATTGCTAGCACGTTAAGGCTAGCCACTCATTTTCAGTCACTAAGAATACATGTTAATGCTAAAATGCTAATATTAGTTGTTAGCACGTCAGAGACAGCAGAGAAGCTAGCGCGTTAGCGCTGTAAAGACATGCTAACTGGTAACATTAGCGGCCAATGCTAAAATGAATGCAAATGATAATATACTAATTAACATTAGCCACTAAAAATTAAAGACATGGTAATTGCTAACATGACGCGCTAGCAATTATCATTAGCATGTTAGCAATTGCCATGTTTTTAATTTTTAGTGGCTTAGTGGCTAATGCTGATTTAGTGGATAATTAGTCACTAAGCCACTAAAAATTAAAGACATGGTAATTGCTCCTGTGTCTAAATAAACATGTTAAAAATGACTATTTGACGTGTGCTTTTTGAATACAGACCCCCGGCAACAGCCCACTCGTCACTCTCAAAATTTCTGCGGGAATTTTCTAGTTTTATTACCTATTTATTTTTTATTCTTTTATGAGCACACAATTCATCAAAATGAAAAAGGTTAAGAATACCCTCTGAGGAAGTTTTGTCTGTCAAATACGTCAAACTCTACTGTACATGGCTGCTGATTTGTAACAGATCATATTGGCCATGTTCTAAATTTTTGTTATCATTATATGATGGATGTATCCTACCAACAAAAGCATTGTGTGTATATCCATAGTGTGATGCACAGTATCTTCTTCTTTGTTCCACAGAGCTCCATCGCTTCCAAAAACCTATTGAAAACACATCATTAACTCACACTGTTGCACTGAGTGACATGTTTCCTCATTACAATGAACACACACACTGGAGTTTATCTGGATTCAATAATAAGACATGTTGGATCTGTGTGTGGTGTGTCTGGTATGTTGTAGGTGTCTCAGTGTGTAACGTGTCATAATGATTTTGCTTGTTTCAGACATAGATCTGTGTTTCACCTCCAGATACAAATAACTATACTGTAACTAAAAATCACTGTTTTAAAAATGTTTACAGTTAATGCCCATTGTCTGTTCAGATCTTAACGTGTTGTTCAATATGTTTAAAAAGGTGCAATGTGTGTAAGAATTTAGGAGATGTATGAGTTGAAAACTTTCAAAAAATAGCTAAGATTATCAACAAAATGTGAAGAAATAACTTTTGGCGACATCTATATACTACTCTGATGGACTGGTGGTACAGCAGACATTTTGACATGTAGCATGAGGTTGATGTTGCACTTAAAGGACCTGAGCCATTATTGCTGTTAGCAAGTCCACCTGTGTGTTTCAGGCTTTGACAGAGCTGTGCAACCATTAGCATCCAAATGTGCACACAGTTTGTATATGAGCATGTTTTTCACATCAAAGCATGTCACTAGCCCATACACTGATAAAGCAGTCATCAGTCCTACAGGATCCTTCTGAGTTGACAATAATGTGGCAAGGAATAAAGACCAATAGATATATGGATGTGCTTTTTATGTGCAACACATTCTTAGAATAGTTTTCAAACAAAAACTTATATTATGTTGTAGTCGAGGATAACCAGACTTATTCTGGCTGATTTGGAATCGATTTGGTTGATTGATTAGGCTCCAGTCCCAGAGTGACCCTGATGAGGATAAGTGGTTACAGATAACGGATGGACAGATGGATGGATGGATGGATGGATGGATGGATGGATGGATGATGATTCACGGTTCTGATTCTGTCTTGTAACATCAACAGGCTGTAAACCTCCGTGTTAACAGAGACATGTGATAAGCTTCATGATACTGCTTATCATCCAGGTTGAGACCTGCATCTCATCAGTCCTCCTCCTGTCTGCTTCTTTTGACTCTTTTTACCAGCAGGTGTGTGTGCACAGACACACATACACACACATGCACACACATGTTCACGTGGGCTCTATTTTCTTCTGTTGTTTCTTTTGTGGTGCATCACTACACTCAGCACAATGAATGCTGCCTCCAGCATTCATGGGGAGGGGGTGGCTGACCCCAGTTACTGCTGGCCTATTTAAACAGAACACCAATGGAAAGACAGAACACCCTGTGAATACTGTAAGAAACACTTGAGGACTGTAGCATTTCATAGAAATGAAGCATATTGTGTGTGAGAAGCATTTCTATGAATTCTATACAAGTGTGACATCATCCATTTCTTCCTCTGTGTCTGTTTCTCTCCTTCTGTCTCGTTATGGAAGCATCAACATCAATTCCTGCACCTCATCCCTCCATAAAAGAAGCATCTGTGTTCTGTCTTGGATCACTAACGTCAAATCAATCCGGTCTAAACTAAGAATGTGATTGTTTTTGTATTGATTTTTAAGTTATATTTCCATGATATACATTTCTGACTGCACAAAGCAACGAGCACTTTCATATTACATTATTCTAAAGTCTTCCAGAGCACAAGAGTCTTAGTCACTCATGTCCATATGAGCATATTCCAGCTTTTCACACATTCTTTGCTCACACATGACTGCAGAATGCTAAATGAGACTACAGTATTCATTAGTGAACTGAATATGTTGATTCTTTAGAAGGATTTAGAGGCCAAATCCTGGGCAACAGGAAATTGAAAATCAAGTCACACCATGCTAAGTAACCTTTAAAACGACAGACTCTTTCTTTGATCAATCTCTTTCTCTAATATTCCCTTTGCAGCTTCATTAGCACAATGTATTCTTCATTTAATTTCTCACAAAAGCCCTGAGAGAATACAAGACCCCTCTGAGCTATAATAAAGGCACCCGAGCATGTGCCTGAAATAAACTTATTAACCAGCGCCAATTAGGCCAACATTTTGTTTTGGATTCTATTGCCGAGGAGACCTTGTTAAGACATCGGCAAACGAGCGCAGAAACAGAAGGCCCTCAGTTTGTGGTGGACAGCAAAAACCGCTCCAAGAGTTGAGGACGTGTGAACTAGGCTTAGACCAAAATATTTATTGGCCCTTTATTACACATTTACTGTTGCTATGGTAAAAGGGTGTCTTAGCAACACTGACTACAATAAGAATTGGATCAAATTCCACAACATTATACTGAAGTTTTTAGTAACACCGACTACTGCCTGATCAAATGCATCAACTCGACCACACCTGTTTGTTTTTTTTATGAAATTCAAAGTCTGGTTAAAGAATATATTTTATGTTGCAGCACAAATCTGCAGAAGCTTTCCAAACACTTGAACCACGACTTGATTTGTTGTATTTAAAACACTATCAAAAATGCCAAACAGCATTCAAACATGAATTGAATGCAAACCACAGCCTTGCTTTTGTTTTGTTTTTCAGGTCACCAATAGTTTATTTTTTATTTTTTTGTAAAAAGTCAAAGAACAACTGCAACATCTGCAGTGTATACAACATGGCAACCATTGTCCAATGTGTAACGTGACACGTAGAGCAAGTTTAGGATTGAAAGTGTGAGAATTGATACACAGCATAAGACCAGGCTCAACTGATAGCATAATAAAGTGACTGTACATCATTTACAAACTCAAAGGTGGATTTAGCACCATGGTACTCTTTAATTAGTTGATTTATTGTCAAATGATATATTTTACTTTTCAGTGAGACTGTTTTTAAGCAGATTTATCACAAAAAAATCATTACCCCTGACTATCTGCTGCTGTGTGTCGGATTCCATTTTAAATGAATGGTATCAGTCTTCAGAAGTCCAAACCATGGTGTGAAATAACCCTGTCAGTTGACCTGTTTTCAACAGAATATAAAGCCAACCATACAGCTTTAAAGAGGACAGAACTGGCAAAGTTTCACACTTAACTAATTGTCAGATATATATAGGTAACTGGTAGTACAGCCTGCTAGTGTTGAGGTCACATGTTCACAGAGTAACAGATATCAGACTGCGCTCTGCATCTGATGCTCCACAGTTAGATAATAAAGCACCAGGTATCCACATTGTAGCCATGGATCCAATTAGACCAGCAGTGCAGTTAGATGGAGAGAAATATTAAAATGTGATAATATCAGCAATGTGACTGGCGTTTCCTTTTTTTTCCCCGTTAGCCTCAGTAACACCTCTCTACAGCGAGGTACATATCCTGACTCTAAGACACAGGAAATTAAACTTGTTTTCGTTCCCCTGATAGTTCCTGCCAGGAGATTAGATCACCATGGTGAACTCACCTCACTCACCCCTCTGGTATCAGACCGTCCCTCAGAGGCCACCACTGGGGCCACATGTCTTTCCTGCCAATAATCACCCCGTTAAAATGAATGATTTTGCCCAGACCGTGTACTGTACATAATCGTCAATTAGCCACTGGCGTCGAGATGGCACCTCTGCTAACCTCTAAGAGTCTGCTGGAGCCTCATTATGGGGAGTGTGACTCACTCATGATCACAGCCGGTCTCTGGGTAATAATGGGAATTGAAACATAAGCTTGGTGTTCATGAGATTTACACAGAGCGATGAAATGAACCACGTGCAACATCTCCTCGCCACTTGATTATCGAAATGAGAGGAGGCTTTGTTAGATTTGGTTTGTTTTTTTTAATGATGCAATTAGAAAATTATGACGAGGGGCAAGAGAGGGGGCAGGAGGTCATGGTTAGCAGACACACTGCTTTAAAGCTTTTCTATTTTTGTATCTCAGTACACTGTGCATTGGATGCTTTTCATGTTGTTAGTCGTTCGGCTTCAGGCTGACACTTCCCACACGAAACTGTCACCCTAAGTGTATTAGTCTGTTTTTCTTTGGGTCTTACTTTGGCCAAAGACAATGTAAAGACTGTGCAGCCCACACAACACTACTTTTGTAATGCTTCAAACATTATGTGTGTTTATGAGTCTAGACATGAAGCGCTATGAAAGCCCCCATACTGTCCTATACATGTGGTCTTCAAGGTGACAATCCCAATACATTTCCAATGGCTGTTTCACAATAAATGCCTCCGGCTTTAATGTGAACAAGCAACAACAGGACATGTTTAACAAGAATGCTTGCAGAACAGCGTCCATTGTCAAACAGTGATGCTAATAGAGATTCAGCTACATGTTAAAAGTACTGAACAGAAAACAACTTATTGATTTCCTGCCATCTCAAACTGAGCGCTGATCTCTATGATGGCTCGGCCACTAGTGAGCGCTGTCTAAGCACACAGCAGTCGTGTGGCATTCAGTGCAGAGCTTGACAGAGGACTGCAGCTTCTGCTTGCTGTGCTGCTGACGAGCTGCTTTCAATTACACCCAGTGTAGAGAGGGGGTAAGCTGAGATTTAGTCAGGAGAGTGCTGTTGTCCAGTATGCTGGGGAACCAAGTGACCAAGGTTAGGGTTACATAAAAAATGACTCTGAGAGACCCTAGCTGCAAAATGAATGATTAAACACAAAGAGTTCATTCATTCATCTGTTCCATATGTGACTGATGTTGACATGACTTAATACATGACAGGACTCTAACTGGGCTCTAACTGACCACAGACATTAGTGCCATCATGTGTACGATGACATATGGGACATTTCTTTGGGCTGTGAATGACTTTAGCAAACAAAAGGAATATATGTGTTCATATATAAATCCATAAACAGTGCGCAGCTCGTGGAGTGGTTCACTGCACCATGCATGGTTTAGTATTTGATATCATCACAGCTTAAAGTCTGTCATTCAAGTCACTTTCACATGTGTTTACCAGAGACGGCCTTGATTTGTACAGAAATTAAATCTGATGGAAAGAGTTTGTCCATGTCATGACATTTAGCCAGGGCTGCTCTTAAGTGTGTGTTTGTTCTTTGACGGAGGGGAGATGTTTTTGTTCCTGCACTCAGCAGTAATGTTTCAGAGTTTTTTTCTAAAGCTCTTACTTTGCTGGTCAAATGGAATCTAAGCTGCCCTCATTTGCTCTGCTCATTGTGCGCTCCTGGATTCTCTAAATGGTGACGGATTTTCTATTTAAACGTGTGTGTGTGTGTGATGGCGCCAACATTAACGGTCAGTAAACATGAATGATGTAGGCTACGGCATTATGTTTTTCTTTCGGCTTTGCTGCTGGCAGCGAGTCTGTTCTTCAGTTTAGCTACAGGCTCCACATCCTCCACACATTCTCTCCCTCAAGTAAAACATTATTTTTGGAGAATAAATGTGGACTACCACTTAAAAACAGTTTAACATGTCAACTGTGCAAAGTGAGCTAAATGCAGACATACCTAGCAGATGCTGCAGTCTCACCTACGGTATTCTGTCCTTCTAAAGAGACAACTTCGTAATGTAAAGATTGAGATTCAACATATCTGTGGTTTGCAGTTTGATTCTAGTGGTTGGATTGATTCCTGATATCAAGCATTATCAGACTTCACAGTGTCTTGTTTTACAGTGCGTTTACACCCTCATCAGAAAAAGATTAGGCTCTGCTAATAACCATAATTATGACATACATTTAAAATACAGTAGCGTAGGTCAACGCTGTTCAGCTACAGAGAGTTCACATAGAAGGCAGGTTTATTCCTGTGCCAAGATTATCGTTGGCTGTTGAATCCTGAATGAACCTGTTCAAGAATCAGAGGTGATTTGGTGCAAAAGGGTGAGCGTTAGCATTAGTGTGAGGGGTTAGGGGTCCTCGTCTGCACTGCTCTGCATCATATCTGCTGTTTGTGGTCACAATCACATTGTTTTGGAAACATTTTAATTTTACCTCAGCTTACTATCTCACTGTCACATTTCAGCTTGTAACAGAACATAGCTCTACGTATGTTCATGAATTGGACCACCACACATTCTAGCAATCTCCACAGACCACCAGTGATACACATATCATAGTTTGAGACCCAGTGGCCTAACAGAGTGAGAAACCAGATTGTGTCATTAGCTAACATCATCCCTCACAGACAAGGTTTGGTGTTGTAGTCTGTCAGAAATCTTTGAATTTTTTTTACCTGACATGATACTGGAACAGACATGATGATGATGATCCAGTCTGATCCACAGAACATCAGGTAGCATTGCAAGGAGCTTGATTGACAGTTTCGTCATCCAGTCATGACAATGCCATTCGCAGAGTCTTTAACTTCCAAGTCCAAGTTAAAGTCTTGAGTTATTTCTTTTCTGTCAAGTTGGAGTCGACTCAAGTCCAAGTCACAATGACTCAAGTTGACATCTCTGGGAAATAGTCCTAAAGATGAATATGTACAGTATTTCACTGCTGCAAACACTGAAGGCTGACCCTTTAAGGATATACAGTATATAAAACCACCTGGTTGGTTGGTTGGGTGGCTGGCTGGCAAATACGGAGCTTCTTGAATCTCTCTAGTTGAGCCTTTTAGAAGGAACATCACACTGTATCACTTCCTCTTACAGCTGTCAGTGGACTGACAGAACGGCATCTTCTCTCTAGAGAAACAATCTAGATGTCATGTCAGTTTCAGGAATAACTCCAGTTAAACATTCATGCATACGATTCATTCAACTATTAATAGTTTTGCATCACAAAGTTCGGTATTTGGAGCAAGTAGCTTGTAAAAAATTAAGGTTGAAAAATGAGTAGCACCTTATTTTAATGTGTCAGATACATATCTAATCAACATTTCACAGCCTATACTGCTTAATTTTCTCTGCCTTCTCAGCCAACAAGTGATTACACATTTTTGTGTTTTAATTATTTTTAACATATATAATGTATATATGTATATATATACGTATATGGTACACACAGATTTATCAGTGTACTACAATGTACTACATCATATCTTAATATTAATGCAGACAACTCTGAGTATAATTTCATATCCACACACGGCTCATGGACATGCAAATGTGGATATATGGTGGGGTAATGGGCAGCCTCACATTGCTGCACCCCGGGAGCAGTTAGGGGTTCAGTACCTTGCTCAAGGACACTTTGGCAGCGCCCGGGAGGTGAACTGGCACCTCTCCATCTACCAGTCCACCTTCCATACTTCATCCAAGTCCATGCTGGACTTGAACCGGCCACTCTCTGGTTCCCAAGCCAAGTCCCTAGTTCCCAAGCTACTGTCCCAAGCTACTGCCACCCCAACAGAGTTGTAGGATTAACATCTCAAAAAAATTAAAATAAAAAAATTAAACACAACATTAATCTCTGATGAAGTTGTCAATATAGAATTGTGGGAGAGAACACAACTGAAGAGCGTTGAAGCACTCTGTCACATACAACGGAAAAATGAACCTCGAGTGACATCTGAAAGCAATGTACCTGTCCAGACTGTCAGTCACTTACAATGCTGTCCCAAAGTGGAGTTGGGCTTTTGTGTGGAAGAGACAGGCAAAAAGACAGGGACTGTCTCTCTTACACACACACACACACACACACACACATACACACACACACATGCATTTACAGTAGAGCATTAAAAAAAGATGTTAACACAAAGTTCACATAGGTTACAATAAAAAAAATGTGATTTTTTAAATCATTGAAACATATTTTAATAATAATTTATAATTCAATCAAAATAATCCTGTTGGACAAAAAGAGCCAATTATAATTGGGATGGTAAGTATGTGGGGATAATATGATGCAGTGTGGTGAAAAAAGTTTACAGCTCTGCAGGATAGTTGTTGCCACAGGAGGCGAACTGAAGAGGTTCCGCAGGTCCACATTTATTTACAGGTGTTTATTTGAAATGTGCAAAGAAATAAAAATAAAACTTAGAAAATGAATCAGTGAGAATGAATCAACTCATGAGATAAATCAGCACATAACAGCACAAGCCCAGCTGTCTGCTGGGATGACTCTCAGCTTCTCCAAAACAGCTGACCATATACCAACACACCTGTATTGGGGCCAGTCGAGTTTTAATTTATTTATCCTTGTGCTGCTGTAATATCCACATTTTGTGTTAATTGTGAATTTTGTGATAATTGTTAATGAACTCCAACCCTACTGACAGTGCATATTTTAAACCATTGCCATTAGGGTTAGTATACAGAAATTGTTACTGGGACACGTGTAATGAGTAATGTGAAACCAAATCCAGGCTTTCCAGGATGGCTCGGCTTCAGTAGCAGTGGCTGTGGTAGTAGTAGCATTAGCAGAGAAGGACAGAGAGAAATGATGATGAGGCCACATGATAATCTTCTCTCACTCAGATCAGCCAGCACACTGACCGCTCAGGTATTGAAGATGTAAGTCAAAGCTGATAAGAAGCAAGAAATGACAACAAACAGGGAGAAGAGTAGGAGATAAAATGACCAACATATCTCAACGTATGACATTCAGTGGGATCACGATACGTGACGGCAAAAAGGGAAAGAGAGGATGATGGAAACGCCTATGGGGTGAAAAAAAACCAGGAAGCAGTGCAATAAGCTCTGAACGTTAGCTCTTTTTACTGCACTACCTGAAAGCTATCGGTGTAATTGAAAGAAATAAACTCTGGGAAGAAAAAAATGAAATGGAAGATGAAGGAAAAGGAGGAGGAAGTTAATAGTCTCCTTTATAGCATAACTGAGTTATTTCAGATGGAGGGAAAAGACACTCACTTCACTTCCCCAAAAAAATCTTCACATAAATTATTCAAATAGTTCGTGGGAGGGGGAGTCATTTGCATATAGATAAAAGTCAGTTTAATATTGTAAATTACCTTTTTATATGGCAATCTGGAAGATTTGGTTTTAATCTCCCAATAAATGTCTCACTGTGTGTTTTCTCTGCCTACCTGGAGTGTGTGAGTGGGTGAGGAGGAGTAGGAGCGGTGGAGGTGGGGTGAAGAGATGAGGTGGGGGGATGGAGCTATCACACAGGAAAAGGTTCCCCATCCGTTGTGCCTCGCCTTTAATTAATAGATTATGTACACATGCACACTCCTGTCAGTCTCTCTCAGAGCTTCCCATTACCACTGTGACCTCTCTTTCCGCTGCCCGGCAACCTGTAACGCACACACACACACACACACACACACACACACACACAGACACACACACACACACACACACACGCACACACACACACACGCACACACACACACGTATCAGGCACAAGCTTGTGGAGATTGATGAATGGGTGGGTGAATGGGGGATTGAGAAGTAAATGAGCACTGATGAAAAACCGGGAGTGCTGAGTCTAAAACACATCAAGAAACCACAGGTTCCTCAAATAAAAGCTGCTATTCAAATGAAGTATGTTTGTTGTTTAACGCCCTCAGTTTCAGTTTCAATACCACTGTGGTAAATATCACCACCAAGCAGCTACCTCGTGGCTGTGAAGTCAAGTCAATGCAGAAGTGGTAAAAAAAAACAAAACTGCAGTTCCTTAAATGTCCACTTGAGGCTGGCTCCAGAAGTGAGTCAGTCTCCATAAGTCCCCATGCCAAAATGTCCAACACCCCGTTCATGACAACTGTACTGAGGGTGGATTTATATACAACTCACCTGTTATATAAAAAGTAATTAATTAATTACTAATTATATTAAGGCTTAAAGTTACACAGAATTAAAAGCGTGGCTGTTTTGACTGACAGGTGGATGTCATTAAAAATGGCTTGTTTGAGAAACCAGCCGTCATTCAGCCTGCCTTAGGCCGATGATCCCCGTCTGTGCAGACTTTCAGATTAGCCAAGAGGCAGGACTACCAACACTGCAGCAGCCAGCAGCACAGATGTTAAGCTTCAAAGAGGCTCTTCAGAGACCTGTGGGTGACGTCACACACATGCCGTCCAATCTTTATACTGTGTATGAGCTGCAAACGTGTGTTTGTTACATTCTGATCAGAAACTAGCGAGTCGACAACTTTGTTAACAGCCAATCATCAACCAGGTCACCAACAGCAGACCCAGCAGCAGCTAATATCACTGACTAGTCCAACAGCAGTCAGCCCAGCTCGGCGTCTGTCTTTCAGCCTTTTATTTCACCAAGCTCTCACCAACCACTAAAAGTCAGTCCCACATTTACTCCAACAGCACATTGCTTGCTCACTCTCTCATTTATCTTCTTAGTGTGGCACCTGTAATAAGGTTTTCTTTTATACATGTGCCCATTTACTTCAATCTGATATTTTATCTCATAAGATACTGCTTGTATTGTTGCACTCTCCAGTAGGTGGCAGTGTAAGCTGTCTGTGGTTTCGAGCAACAACCTAGAAGAAGAGTCTTTGTGGGTTAATGGCGTCTCTCGGTCATTGTGTGTGTGTATGTCAGGTGGTGAAGCACTGATCGTAAGTTTTTACCTGCCCCATCAATGAAGTCATTTTTCTACACCACTAATGTCGGCTGTGGCTCGGAGGTAGAGTGGGTCGTCCACTAATCAGATGATCAGCAGTTCAATCCCTGGCTCCTCCAGTCTGTATGTCGAAGTGTCCTTGGTTAAGACACTAAACCCCAAGTTGCTCCTGAAGGCTGTGCCATATGTGTATGAATGGTTAGCTCCTCAAACTGATGAGCAGTTGGCAGCTAATGCCATCAATGGGTGAATTTAAATTTTTGAGTGGTTGGAAGACTAGAAAGGTGTTATATAAGTACAGTCCATTTACCATTTAATGTTGTTGCTGTCTAAATGGTGAAAAAACATTAGCTTCTCTAATGTTTCTTTGCCATTAGTTATGTATATATATATGTATATATATGTCCATAGAGGCTGCTGAGCTTTCCCAGCTCCGGTTCTGGCACAACACTTTGCTGTGTGTAGATCACAGAGAGTTGAGGCAGATGACATCAGAGGGAAACCAGCCGCAGACACACCATTCACCTGATTACAAGTCAGTGTAGCAAAATAATTTTAAATCTGTTATTTTATGGCATAAAAGTTATATAATGTTGCCTTAAGGTCAGGTGAGATGAATTTGAGTAGAGGTAGAATTAGCTGTCATAGACAGATGGGAGGCGCAAAGTCATTGAAATTTGAGGATATTAGCACATTTTTATGGAGTCTCTCTTGGAAGACATTCATAGTCTTGCACTAGGTCGTTTACATGAAAAGTGACAAAAAAAAAGTTCTGTGATGAATGAAAAAGTCAGACAGAGAAGTTAAAACTCTGGCTGCCTTCTCATCTCCACATAGCTGGGTGTGATGTCAGACACAGTTCCCTCTGATCCATCCATATTCTGATGGAGTGTACAGGGTGATTCTTGACGTGGGTGGTTTACTAATAAGTAGCAAAATTTCAGTAAATAGTTTTTAAAAGGAGTTAGTATGTGGATAATTTCAAACCACACAAATCATAAGAAGTCAGTATGCCTGCTAAGCTTTATGCATTTCACACAATGCACAATTTTTTTTTTTTAAGCTTGCAAACCTGAACCTTAAACTATATAAACACACCAGTAAATCTTACATACTTCTTTGGATTTAAGCCCTGACCACATTAAGAAAAGCTAATATTGTGTAAATAGCAAATGAATTCAAAACCTTGCCTGTTTATTATATAAGAAATCTCAATTTTAACTCTAACCACCAAAAGATCAGTGATGAGCAGCCTCCTACACAGAACACATCTTATCAGTGAGGAGGAGGATGGAGAGAGAGAGAAGGTGCAGCAGGTCTTGGGGGCACTCAGCTAAAATCTAGAACGGACACTACCACCACCACCCAGTTAGACTCCCTTACATTGCTGCACTGTAAAAACTGTCAGAACTACACCATCAGTGAAACATCATCAGAAACCACTCCCAGCATTCACTGAGAAGAGGTCAAAGACACACCTGACACCGGAGACAGGATTTACTATCTCCACCCAGATACATCCACCTGTTATGAAAGTGGCTCCTGTGTCATAATGTAAGCGTGGAACTTTTGTCATGTGTTTACAGTTGTGCCAGTTCCACTCATGATGAAAAATGTGACATGGAGCTTTGAAGTGGACTTTACCTTTTCAAAGTCTGTTCTGTTCCCCACCTCATTCCATTCTCATGAGCCCTGAAGCACAGCAGGAATCAAATTTGCCACTCATCTATTCTAATTAGAAAATTGCTGTTGATGATTAGTAAATCAAGAAATCAGTCATTCAACTGAGATCAGCTGCACTCCACTTCAAATTGTAGTTGCTATTGTATAATACAATATAGTATAGTATAGTATAGTATATAGTATAGTATAGTATATAGTATAGTATAGTATAGTATAGTATAGTATAGTATAGTATAGTATAGCATAGTATAGTATAGCATAGTATATAGTATAGTGTAGTGATTTTTGATCTTCTCCCTCTCTGTAAACCATGAGGAAAAAATCCAACAGGTTTACAAGAATCCTTAAAGGGGAACTGCACTTACTGCTTCCAGGTGTTTGGTAATACTGCTATCATGACTGCACCACATGGTTTGTTACACCAAACCATCTGGGAGCTGTCAAGGAAAGGAAAAGGGCAGCCACATCCGTCTGTCACTGTCTTATACAAACTTCCATCAATCAGATCATGAAACATATAACGTTGTCAAGTTCTTACTTACTTCAAGTCATTCAAGAGAAGATTAAAAACATATTTTCCATCCTTTTGTCTTCAGTGTCATTCTTTGTTCTTCTTTTAATGAAGAATTGGGCTGCTTTCAGACAGGATCCGGCGCTGCGGCGAAAACGCAGGTATTTCTATTCATTTGAGTGGGTAGTCCATTTTGGCTACAGCACTGTGGGCCGCAGGGTGTCCGTCAAAAAACTGGCGCCCGGCTCCTTTTTCCAAAAGTTGGATCTGGCTAAACTTCTCCACTCCACATTAGCTGTGGACGCTAATCAGATGCTCAAATTGGGCCAACCCTCCACAGTGAGCCTGAAATGTTTCTGAAACCAAAACTGTCCAGGTGGATGCATGGACTAAACTCTAATACTCTGCCTGTAGTGTTTTGGCTAAATCTGTGTCTGGATCGCAATTTACACTGCAAAATAGTGACACTAAGAATTTTTTTTTGGGTTGTGTCTGATGGTTTGAGAGAGAGAGAAAGCAAGAGAGAGAGAGAGAGAGAGAGAGAGAGAGAGCTTTGGTTAAGAGACATTAGACAGTGAATGAGAGTGAGCAAACGCTGGCATCGAGAAAGTCAATCAGTGAAATAAAAAATGATTCACTGATTCACTGACTTTTTAGCTGGAGAGGAAGTTTTGTCAAGTCACATAAGAGTCCTCAAGTGATGTCACTTGAGTCATCGTCAGTTATCAGCTGACCATGTCATGTTTGAAATTGAAAAAATGTATTACAAGTAAGTTTTTTGCTGCCGGGTTGAGGGTCCAGGCTTTATTACCTGGCAAGAGTTTAGTATTCTTCAATCTCCAACTGAACTGTTGCATTGTGGGTAATGTAGGCACCAAGTTTTGACAAAGAAGAAAGATGTATAAAAGATGATATCTGATTCTGCTGCTTGTTTTTAAACCGTCCATCATGAGTCTGACAGCGTCAGAGGAGTACCATTTTAAGAAAGTACACAACTTCTGGAAGTTGCAGTGAGATGTTTCTTTTCTCTCCACATGACTCCTCACTGCTGTGCTTCTTTGTCAAATGTTTTTTCGTAGACCTGCTGGATGGAGGCAGAGAAGGAGATGTGAATCAGATGTCTCTCTATCCATGTCCTGTGGCAGCGGGGGGGAGGTGAAAAATGTCTTGACGATAATGTACTCTGCACGATAATGGTTGTACACCTTGATGATCAATGTAAGTCATAAAACGCACAGTGACATAAAGAAGTGATAAATCTCCCAGGTCCTCAGTGAAGCAAGACACATAAAAGCAGGTGGCTGTGGGTTTTCATGGCTACTGCCAGATTCCTATCCTCACCTCGGGGGCGAAAAAAGCAAATAAAATACAGATTATAAAAAAGGATAATGTGTGGGCTTTGGAAGATGAGGAATGAAAATATCAGTGGGCCTTTTTTTGATTTGTATGTCCAGCGGCGACACTTGAGATGAACGAACCATGTCTTAAATTACCATGTAATAAAATTTTTACCTCAGAAGGTGGGCTGTCGCACACAAAAAAAGAGCATTGGCAGCTTAATGGTGCCAGACTGTGGGAAAAAAAGACCATTATATTTTCCCATCTGTGACAAATCTAATTAGTAATGTGGCATGTAAAGATGGAAGTGCGCTGATGTTATGTCTAGTGGACATCTTATTCTGTTGATTTGATAATGTAGATTGATGTGAACATAAAAGAGAGCAATCTGCATTAAGTTTGGCTCGCTCCTTTGCTGTGAGTACGCTGGGCTGACTTAATCACTGAGCTGGCCTCTGTGCTGGCAGATATTCTATTTGTCATGCAGATAGAAACACAAGCATCTCTAATAAATGCAAATTTTCTTTCATTTTATGCTCATTGTGCTGTTGATGTGATAAAATCGTGTTTATTCGCTTGTAAGGTTCCAGGCGATCTAAATCTATAGAGCTATGTGTTTTAACTGTTCAAGTATAAAAATATATATTTTAGATATTGAGCAGTTTTTAATCAACAGAGCTCAGAGCAGAAAATCCACCCTGCATGGTGGTATTTGAGCTATGAGGTAGCAGCAATAATGTCAGTCATATAGAGCAGGATTAATATGTCAGCTGGTTCTGTAAATGGCATGGCCTCACATTCACTGGAGAGAGGAACCAGACCAAGGGTTGAGGGTCCAAAATGAACTTTTTGGTCTATGTGCCAATGACTGATAAAACTATAAAAGAAAACTAATCAGCCATTATTGGGAAGCTGTGTGTTAGACTGACCTGTTCAGGATCGTGGGCCACAAAATTGTATTGACGAGAATGGCAAGAATCTCTGACCTATGGAAACCAAGAACCACGGTGCTTGCATATAATTTTATATGCTGTTAAATGAGACAATCAACCATATGAAAACTTCTACTAACTATCTTATCACTTATGATGTTCTTCAAAGAGCGAGCTAGCATGCACAGATCACATCCTGACAACTGATTTAAGCTGAAAGTGTGAAAGAGTATCCAGGGCTTGATTTGTGCTGGATCCTGCTGGAATAAGCTCTAGGATGTCCCCGATTGGGACCAGCACCTATTTGATTGGACCCAGTACCTCCTTTGTCAGGCTAAATCAGGGAGTGTGAAACACAGACAGTATACATCACTTTTCACGTTTCATCACGTGCCTTCTTTAATGGTTCACAGAAGGGAAACAACATTGTAAAGGGACCCCTGACCTGCCTGAACAGTACACCTTTCTGTGTTCAGACATCCTGATTCTGACTAATTAAGTTACTTATTAATCAGCCTGTTACAAGTGTCACAAGTGTTAAAGACATTTTTGTATTTCATTTGTATGAAATGGTAGGTTGTATGTGAAGCATAGAGAAAGGAGAATAAGGTGAAGCTTTACTCACAGAGAAGGTGTGTTCTTACCATGCTACCTCTGTGGCAGGGAAATGTAGCCAGTGCATGTGCCAAAACCTGTAATTCCCCGAGCAGCTACTTGAGACTGACTACAGAACATTTCAACGTTCATAAGTCCCCATGTCCAAATGTCCAACTTCACAGCAGAAATAAACAACATAAACATGTTTAATTTCCCCGTTCATGACAACTGTACTGAGGGTGAATTTATATACAACTCACCCTTTCACATTATATTAACTAGAATTAACAGCATGGCCACTTTGACTGAGAGGTAGGCACACTTACAGATGGCTTGTTTGAGCAGACGTCATTCGGCCCGCCTCAGGTCTGCTGGTGATCCACGTCTTTACTGACATTTAGGTTAGCCAGAAGGCAGAAGAAGCTGTCCAACCAACATGGCTCCGGCCAGCACAGCATATTTTTAGCTTCAAAACGGCACTTTGGAAACCTGTTGTTGGTGACGTGCATGTGCTGTCCATTCTTTACACTGTCATTGGTTGATACTTGGAAATGTGTATTTAACCGACATGCTACACAAAGAAGTGTCAATAAGACACACACCGGTTAGATTTTTGGTTGAGTCAAGTCACTACAACAAGATATCAAGTGGGAGAACATGAGAGAAAAATGATTAGATTTGGCTGGTTTTAGCTTCCATACCTTCCCTCCTGCCAGTGTGAGCAGTAGCGAAAATACTGATCTTTCCAAACACACAACAACATTTTGGATTGGCAAGAAACACTCAATAATGACAGATTTCTCTTGAAGAAACAGACAATGCAACATACTTCCCAGGAATGGTCATTATTATGGGTTTTTTCTATTGTGTTGGAGTGACTTTTACCCCCAGAGCCTTGTCATCATGTGTTACAGAAAGAAAATGATAGAGCACTGCTTCCTTAGATGCAGTTATAAGTTTAGGCAAACCCAAAATCTCACTTTGCATACCATGTGCAAGCCTGCTAACTCTTCTTCTTCTCCTACTTCTAAAAGTTGTGACTGGATGCACTGACAGTGACCCTGTCAATCTCCATCACACAATGAAGCGAGGCCAGCAAAACGCATTATAAAGCCTGTCTGTGCTCAAACATACACACAGAAAGACAGGAAAAGAAAGGAGAACAAAGCCAAATCAATACTGCCATTACGAGCCCTGTGTAAGACTGAATTAGATGTCATGCAGCCTCGAGGTTAAAGAGGGAATTTGACGTATCTGAACATTAAGAGCGCTGTGTGATGGATACAGCTGTGTGTGTTTTCCTGTGTGCAGCAACAGTGTGTGTTTGGAGTGTGATCTTTTCTCTCCAGCCAGTTTCAAATAGGCTGATCTCATTCGTTGTTTGCATAGATGTACACATGTGGACATTCTTGCATTTGTCATGACCTAGTAAGAGACAGTGGTCACATGAGGTTTATTCATTCTCATGAATCTCTCACGTGCATCCACTTTTTTTGGACACATGCAGCATACAGCCTGGCGGTTTGAGAGCATGCAAGACTTCCTATCGGTACCCGAGCCACATGAATGACACAACAATATAGCATTAGCTGTAGAACTATATAGGTAATCATTTTGTAACTATTGTGTATGGAAGAAAGTGCTTTTGAACCAATGAGGAGAAAGGAAGATATGGAGGAATGATATTGATTGGCATTTGGAGTAGCCAATAGCAAGTGTGTGTGACAGCACCGATGCTGTAACGCACAACATGCTACCTGCTATCTACTTTCCCTGAACACAGCCAGACCCAGGACTGAACACAACCACTGAGACCAGCGGTGGTCAGGATGGCAGGAAATACAGTAGCCTACCGAGGTGGTTTTCTTGCTGGGTTTGGCTCCCGGCATCCCGGAGCTGAGGGTCAGTTCAGTTAACTATGCGGCTGACTGAACTAACATCAGTTAGCAGTTCACTACTTAGCAATCTTTCCATCTGCAGAGTCTTTAAATCACATCGGTAGTGTAACATTATTCCTTGTTGGTCTCAGAAGCTGTGCTTAAACTTGGTCCGGTCCAGCTGCCGAGCCCAGTTCTATGGCCTGCTAACGGCAAATTCAGTCAACAGCAGTTAATTAGTGGTTAGCTACTTGAGCAAGTGGTTAGGCTAAGGCTTTCTGTCCATCAGGAAACTGTGTTATCACAGAGAGTTGAAGTTGAGCTGCTGCTTTTTTACATTTTTCTTTTAACGCAACAATCCCTCAGAAATACACGTTTCGTTTTCAGAATTTGATCCATTTGGTCCAATAGCATTTGGACAGCCTAGAAGAGTCGCACAAAATCATGCCATGGTCTCCAAGTCTCTAACACACCTGCTCCAGTGGCCTCATGGCACGGAAGTGTATAGAGGCCAGGGTAAATTCCTACCAAGAAATGAAATTTCTTTGGTGTCATGCGCCCACTGAACAGTTTCCAAATGAAGGAAGGCTGTACCTAGTTCTCCTTAATACATCCATGGTTCACATACACAGCTCAGCTCCCAAACTATCTTGGATAAAATAGGCCAGGCAAGAACACTTCCAGCATTTCATCTGCTCTTGGCTAAATGTGTGTGTGACTTTGATTTGGGACAGTACTTGAGAACAGAACACTGTTTGAGAAAGGACCTAAAGTTTGTAGTTTCTGCTGAGCACCACAGAGTTTCCACCACAAACAATGTCCCCATAGGGCAACAAACAACACACACCTCCACACTCAAAACTCAATTATGATCATATCCAACTAATTTGCAGGAGCAAATTATGTGTTTTTTTATCAACATAATGAGGAACTGTTTGTAACGAATGTATCTGCAAAGTCACACAATGATTAGACTGAATGAAACTGCAGAATGTTGTACAGGAGTTATTTGTTTTCTACAATGTCTGCTTTATATGTATTGCTATGTTTAGGCAGTCACAGCACTTGGAGGTTGGGGAAACATCTTGGTCTCTGTGATACAATAAAATAGTCAACACTGACCTGAAGCACAAAGACAGTGCTGCATTTTGTATGTTGGCCACCCACACTGACCTTCTGCCTCAGACTTCACTGTGGTACAAGAACATAGCCCTTCCTTGACTGAACAAATGTTGTCAATCTCTGAGTTTCTCTGAAAATGTATCAGGGAGAAACTAAAAATAAAATAAAAAATTGACTATATTTTTTAGAGGAAGTGGAAGTCTATTTGGAAACATTTGCAGGCACTACTATTTCTTGTATGCTATTTCAAATCAAATCAAATCAGATTTTATTTGTATAGCCCAAAGTCACAAAGCCTCAGAGGGCTTTACAATCTGTACAGGTAGTGACACCCTCTGTCCTTAGACCCTCTTTCTTTCCTAATACATGATTAGCATATAATTACAGTCCTTTCCATGTAACCAAGGTGTAATTCCAAACCCTTGACCACTTGGTACACCGTTCAGTTTTGGTTCCTACCGTTAAACATGCTGAAAATCATAAAAAAAATAGAAAAACATCAGTTATCAGTGGCCTTCAACGCCTCGTTTTGGCCTGAGGAGCTCCTTGCTTCTTGTATGATTGGGGGAACAGAGAGAAAGGTATGCAAATCCTGGAAATGACATCTCTACATGTTAACACAGAGCATCTTCCAAAGACGGAAACATTTCCCACATTTTCAATGTTGCTTTTAATATTTCAGGATGTCAGGCACCGACAAGAAACTGTTGGCTGGTTTGATTCGTTCTCTGAGGGAAGCTGCAGACGTTTTCCTTTCATGAGGGCAGAAATAAAGAGATAGTGGAAAGAAACTAACATACTGTAGCATGAAGCCCAAGAGGCAAAATGTACTGACTGCATTCAAACGTGTTAACATTTGGTGGAATGTGAGAGAACTCTGCATCTACTTTGAGAAATGCCTTGAGGGAGCGCAGACACATGGTGCACTCTGAGGAACACAGATGAGATGACACAGTGTTTATGATCTACTTTCATCATACTCACTCCTGTTTGCTTTCACTTTTCATTTTGCTCTTTCCTTAATAAGATTTTTAAAATGGATCCAATGCACCAACCTTTGTTGTGTCCTACACATATGCAGGATGCAGATTCATTTGTAGGAATGCATCCTATAATTTCACACCTGCCTGCCTTGTTGTGATGTTGACAGTGAGCTTACTCATTTGCTTTTGGAAGATTATTAAAAGTAGAACTGCTCTGTTAGTTGTTGCAGTTGTTGAGAGCTGCAGTAAACTCCAGAAATGTCATATTTTCATTGACCCTGTGATAGTGTGGTGACTGACCAGGGCGTGTCATTTGTGTGTAGTCGGTGCTCTGTTAGATGCCATGTACAGCAGGGAAAGCACAGAAGCACAGGCTATCAGGGACGAAGTGTCTGTGACATTACCCACATTTTAGAAGAAGAACATGGTCTTGGCAGTTAAGTTTCTGGAAATTACCTTGTCACAGCAGCTTACATACACAACGTTGATAATAAATCATTTATAAGTAAGACATATATAGAAGAAAGTCATGAAGTCATGCTGGTGTTGAAGAGTCCGACAGCTGTTGAATGAAAGACCTGTGGTAGATCTTCTTACATTGTGGGAGTAGCAGTCTGTTGCTGAAGGAGCTGTTTAAGGCCTCCACAGTCTCATGCAGGAGGTGAGAGGAGTTGTTCATGATGGAGGTCAGCTTTGCTAGCATCCTCCTCTCCCCCACTTCCTCTATAGGGCAGTCCAGGACAGAGCTGGCCCTCTTGACCATTTTGTTGTCTTACCTTATCTTACAAATACTGTAAGTGTTTGCTTTTGGCTGACCATTAAAGCTTCAGTGTGTAGAATTTAGTGGCATCTAGTGTTGAAGTCACAGATTGCAACACACTGAATACCCCTCACCTCATCCTCTCGGTTTAAGCATTAAGAAGAAACAGAGACAATATTTGGTTTGTACCTTCTGAGTTGCTGTAGAAACATTAGTGGGTCAACATGGTGGACTCAATGAAAGAAGACTCGCTTCCTCTGTAGATATAAAAGGTTCATTTTAAGTCAATATAAACATTACGGTTGTTATTTTCAACTAATGAAAAGTTATGAATATTACATTTCATTTCTGCCCATAGCTCCTAGCTTCTTAAATGTTACACACTGGACCTTTAAGTTCCAGTTTTGGCCCTCCAAGGGAAAAAGTTTGTGCACTGTTAAACTACAGCATGTTATGGCTGTACTTCCAGTTAGATATGTACAGCTTGGTAGTTTAGTCAGGTGGTTTCCAACCCTGGAGTCAATCCTCTCCAAAGGGTCCCCTGCAGCTGAGAAGTCATAAGATGATTAATGGGAGAGGAAAGATGAGAAAACACACTTCTGATACACAAAGACTTTCTCCCATGTTTGTTTTTGTGAAATATCGGATAACTTAACCTCGCTGAGCCTCAAATACTTCAAAAGTCTAGAGGGAAAATGTCTCTTTAATGGAATGACAACTCAGATATGTGAAACATCACAAGCAGCCCCAAGTAGACATTGTTTGTTCTAAGACCAAAGTCTAGAATGTCTTTAACTATTCTATAAACTTATTATGTTTTTATGTCAAATCTGAATCTGAAAATAAATATATGCAGTGCATATTTTTATTTTATCAATTATATTCAAATTTCAGGTTTATTAATGGAAATACTCAAGTTAGCAGTAGCTCAAAACTGTACTGACTACAGAAACTCAGTAAATGTACTTCGCACCACTGGATGCCAGTGTCACATGACTGAATATAATCAGATAATTTGTTTGTATTATGATGCAGAAAATTGGAGGATTCTTATCTGCAAACAGACTCTGTCCAAATGCAAAAAGAAGCCAAAGATAGCCAAACGTTTTAATAGTAAAGAAGCTGTGGTGAAAAGCCACGAGGGAGTTAACACACGAGAGAGAAGTTCCATCGTCTATGAGTCGAGTGATGGAGAGCAGGATCACAGTGTCCTGCGCTGGTGATGCATTGGCCAGACTAGCTATTGATTGGCTCTGCCCTTCTGCCTTGATACATCATGTCATCTTTATTTAGAGAGTGGCATCCAGGACGCAGGCACTTCCACTGAAAGCTTGCAAAATAAAAGCTCCTTCCACTGGTTGTAAGCGGCAGTGTGTCTGCGTGATGATAGATCATGTCATCTGCCTGGTCCCAGGGCCTGACCGTGGAGCGTCATCTTCATCAGACAGCGCCTGACAGGACGTCCATCATCACAAAGTCATGCCGATGGGCCTGGTCCCTGATGGAGCAACACCTGCTTACATCAACACATCAGCACCAACTTTATCATTTCCAGTCATGTTGAGCCGGACACAAATTGAACCTCAGTGGTTGACCATAATCATCGGGGGTTGAGGCCTTCAGGGACCAAACTCTTGTTTCTATATGAGTTTATTACTGTACTTTTCTTACTGTCACACACTGCTGAGAATCAAGAACTATGACATTTTAAAGTACTGGTTCACAACCTTGGGTCCTGATCCCCCTCAGGGTTGTGATGCCTTGATTTCAAAAGGTGTAAGAAAACTTTGCAAAAACAATATACAGTTGGCCTCTCATTTCATTCACATCTGTGAAGAACGCTACTATTTTTTTAAGTTTGGATTATTATTTAATATTTCAAGTTAAACATAATCTGACAGGATAAGGGCATGATGAAGACGTGAATACAAACTATATCCTCAAAACCTTCACTCTCTGATAAACACCCTCGTCCTACATTAAAAAAGTGAAAACAACCAAAGAGCTGATAGGGAAAGGAAGAACGGAGGAAATTCTTTGTGCCACTGTGGACCACTGTTGCAGGTGTGGCCTAGGAGGTGGTTGTAACCTGGGTTGAGGCTGGAGAAGCTGAGATAGCTGTGGAAGAAGGAATGAGAAAGCTAGGATTAAGAGAAAATGAAAGGATGCTAGGAAGGTGGAAAGGAATGAAACACTGTAACTGCAGCTGTGGTGATTGATATGACCTGGCCCTGGTCCAGGGCTGAAGGAGGAGGCTGGGTTTCAGCCATAGGATGTGTTGTGATGTCGTTGGTCTTGCCACTGTGACCTCGAACTGCTTGTGAAGCTTGGCGTGGGCAAGTGGTGTTGTGTTGGGAGTCCGGGAGAAGTTGGAAATGTTTCGCTTTGTTGTCCAGTGGAAAGAGATGTTTCGTTGGGTGAGGGTCTGTTTGGGGGGGGGGGGGGTGTCCAGTTGGATAAGTTTGTGGCTGAGGGATGGTTGAATGAGGGCGGGGAGATTTTGGGTTGCTGTGATTTCACCAGTCGCTGGAGTGCCTAGAGTTATAAAACTCAATATGGAATGTCCATAAATTAGCCAGTATATTCAGTTATAGAAAAGGTCCATGAAGGAAGGAATGTACAGGAGTGTTTCATGCAGAAAGGACACAGAGGCTCTACAGTGAGAGCAGAGAACACTTTTTTAACCTTCCTCTCCCATACTGTTTTACCGGTGTGAAATCAGTTGAACCAGACTGCATGTGAGAGTCTAAAGTTACCCTATGGAGTGCCATTATGCAGTAAGCTTTTTTAAGATCTCTGTGTTACACATGAAAAACACACAAAAAAATGGACACACTTGATGGACACTCATCCTAAGTCTACTTGGAAGTTGTATCCAGAGCCAAGTGTATCCCACAATTCACCACTGCCCAGTAGTTGGTGAGTTCACTGATCATTTGATGGATAGTTGTGCTGTTCCTTAGTCCCCCTTGATTCATTGAGCAAATTTGAACCATGTATTAGTGCATTTGTGAGAGTGACAGCATGTTCTTAAATTAAGCGTGTCCCAGTGAGCTCTGACAAGCATCCACGTGCTTGCAGTCTTAACGGGCACTTGGGCAATGTGGCAGTTACCGGAAAATACATCACGTACAGTAAATAGGCACTCAACTACTCGCAAAGAAGTCAAGCGTGGGTACTGGGAGGAACTCTTTGTCTGCAGTGACATGAACAACAATAAAAGTCTAGAGCTTTCTCCAAACATAAAGTACTTTGGGTGCAAAAGGGAAGGCAACAGGAGCATGAGTATACTCATGGCAAACAGATAAGATTCAAGGTGGTGGCGTGAGGGCAAGGGTCAAGGAGCCACTGGCTCAATAAATGATAAAAACACTGAAGGATATTCCTCTATTTCAGGAATATCAAGTGAAATGTTGTGATCTATTTTGCTTAAGAGAGGTATGACATCATACTGCAGCTAACAAGGTGAAAAGGTCATTTTTCATTATGCTGTGATTAGATTTGTATTAATTATTTATTGATTCATTTATTTCAGTGCTGCGGGGCGCACCACATACAATGAATAAAGCTGTCAACACCGCACGCTTCAATGATTAGCTTCATTTCACAGACACAATTTCATTGGCTACTGTCTTGTGCAATTAATGATTGACATTATTTTCACCCATGTGAACAGTTCATGTTTGACTGATGCATAATGTGTCCCAACCTCCTCTGCACTACTACAGTGCTACCATACTTAATACTGATAGGACAGTTTATATAAAAACATTTGCTGGCACAGCTATGGATTATGATCAGAGACCATAATCTTTGGCTGAACCAAACACTATATTTGTGTAACACTCAAGTGTTGTGTAAGACTCAAGTAGGTAGGTAGTGGAGGTGGATGGAAGCACAAAGTTGCCATAAATAGGAAAGTTACCTATTTTGTACCAGGCTGTAAACATGTTTATTTCTGCTGTGAAGTTGGACATTTGAACGTGGGGACTTATGGAGACTGACTCACTTCTGGAGCCAGCCTCAAGTGGACGTTAGAGGAACTGCAGTTTGCCACTTGGTCCAGACTCCCGTCTCTAGGCAACAAAAACACCTTGGTTAAATCAAACAAATTAAATATGTTATCAGTGAACATTTTACTGAGACGTTTAGTGTCAGCATTTTTGTGACAGTAACATTTCCTCATTATGCTCATCATATTTTGCTAAATGCCAGAAATGTCAACACCATGGTGCTAAATTGGCTCAAATCAACTTGCAGTTTAATCCTGCACTATTTAATGCAATCCATTATCACATTGTTTGAGCAGTAAATATTGCTGTGATGATATTTGTCTTTATTCAGTGAAAATCGGTGTTGCAGCCTTCACTCTTAGCTGGAAGCTTTTGTTTCACTTCAGGTGCCATGTCAGAGATGTAAGGACAGCTCTTCTGTATTTAGCAGCAACAATTTGCCAGCACAAAATGACCATCCTGAAGAAGCTGGATCTATTGTCAGATGCCTGTTCAGTCCATGCACCACACTTTCAAACCTTGGAAAGTATTGTAGTTGGCAGAACACTGGCTAAAAAGTGTGGGATGTGCATCATGTAGACCACAGAGGTAGCCAACATTTAGCTGGAAACACAGAAGGATTTGCATTTGATTCCTGAATAATGGGGTTACCTTTGATACAAAACTTGTTATATAGTAACAAATAGAAGCGGAAACACGGCAAGAACCAGATTTGAAGAAATAAACGTTCTGAGTCTCTGCCACCAGATACCAAAAAGGAAGGATCTAAAACAGTTTGACGTTTAAAAGATCAGTTGACTCTTCAGTTACAGTGTATATTTCTTGTTTTCCAGACCTGATCGAATGCAGCCTTCTCCATATGCCAGGAAAAACTTCTAATGGGGAAGTACGTGACTGTTCACTGTAAAGTGCCTTTGAAAGAGAACTCTTATTTAACATTGCACAACTGTAACCCTGTCAGACTCAACGATAGAAAGCCTCAATGCACATGATGCAGCAGAACTTGTTCAACAGCCCACCCTCTCATTCAAAAGATTTTCAGTTTTGTTACTTATTATATCTCTGTTTAATTCTTCACAGTAACTACTTTTGTTTTCAAGACAGCTTTGAACACTCTTTACATTCTCTCAGTGTTTGCATACAGTAAATAGCTCAATTCAACTACTGCAATTAAGACTTACCTCTGGAAGAAAGGAACTTACCTCCACTGCAGAGGAGAAGTTCATTACAGTTACCAGCCAAAAATTATCAAGTAAAAGCACCCCAAATTAGAGCCCACATAAATGCTTCAGAGTTCAAGTAGCAGACACATCTCAACATCACTGTGTGAATCACAGCTTCATGGTCAAATTACTGCAAAGAAATCACAACTGAGGGAGACCAACAAGAAGAGAGCTGCTTAGGTCACCAAAATCAAGAAATGGACATTAGACCAGTGGTAATCTAGACTTTGGGCTGATGAATCCAAATTTGACTCCACTTGGTTCAGACTATCATGTCTTTGTGAGACACAGTGAAGGTAAATGGATGGTATCTGCGTGTGTGGTTCCCACCATGAAGCATGGAAGAGGAGGTGTAATGGGGGTGCTTTGATGATGGGAATGGTAAATGGACTGTACTTATATAACACCCTTCTAGCCTAGACTACTCAAAGCGCTTTAACTGTGCCTTGAAAAAGTACTCATACCCCTTGAACCTTTTCACATTTTGCCACCTTACAACCACAAATTTTAATGTTTTTTGAGATTTTATGTGATCAAACAACACAAAGTAGCACATAATTGTGAAGTGGAATGGAAATGATACTTGGATTGGATGGAGAGCATTTGTGAACAGCAATTTCAAGTCGTGCCACAGATGCTCAATTGGATTTAGGTCTGGACTTTGACGGCCATTCTAACACATGAATATTCTTTGTTCATGTTCATGTTTAGGGTCATTGTCGGGAAGATGAATCTCCTTCCCAGTCTCAAGTATTTTGCAGCCTCCAACAGGTTTTCTTCCAGGATTGCCCTGTATTTAGCTCCATCCATCTTCCCATCAACTCTGACCAGCTTCCCTGTCCCTGCTGAAGAAAAGCATCCCCACAGCATGATGTTGCCACCACTATGTTTCACACTGGGGATGGTGTGTTCAGGGTGATAAGCAGTGTTAGTTTTCCACCACACATAGCACTTTGCATTTTGGCCTCATCTGACCAAAGCACCTTCTTCCACATGTTTGCGGCGTGCCCTACATGGCTTGTGGCAAACTGCAAACAGGACTTCTTATGCCTTTCTTTCAACAATGACTTTCTTCTTGCCACTCTTTCATAAAGGCCAGTTTTGTGGAGTGCACAACTTATAGTTGTCCTGTGTACAGATTCTTCCGCCCGAGTTTCTGTTTCCTTCAGAGTGACCATGGGCCACTTGGCTGCTTCTTTGACCAGTGCTCTCCTCGCTCACTCTGTCAGTTTAGGTGGACGGCCATGTCTTGGTAGGTTTGCAGTTGTGCCATACTTTTTCCATTTTTGGATGACGGACTGAATGGTGGTCCTTGAGATGTTCAAAGCTTAGGATATTTTTTAATAACCTAACCCTGCTTTAAACTTCTCCACAACTTTATCCCTGACCTGTCTGGTGAGTTCCTTGTTCTTCCTGATGCTGTTGTTCACTAGACTACACCTTCACAGAACAGGTGTGTTTGTACACACAGGTGGGTCAATTTACTAATTAGGTGACTTTTGAAGGCAACTGATTGCACTAGGTTGTATTTAGGGATATCAGAGTACAAGGGGCTGAATACAAACGCACAGCACACTTTTCAGATTTATATTTGTTTAAGATTTTGAAAACCATATATAATTTCCGTTCCACTTCACAATTATGTGCTACTTTTTGTTGGTCCATCATATAAAATCTCAACTAAATACATTCAAACCCAAACACACCTTTGACCAAGGAGAGTTCTGCAACAAAACAATCTCGACAATACAATTTCAGTAATTGTTTGGGATGAATCGGACAGCAGTGAAGGAACAGTAGCACACAAGTGCTCAGCATTGTATGGGAACTTCTTCAAGACTGAAACTCCCCAAATGCCAGAAATTAGAGCAGGGACATGACTTCAGCTTTCTCCACACCGAGTGGGGGCACATATTTTAAAAAACTGTAAGCATTATGTCTGTGTGACCCTTTTTTAAATAGATTGTTGGACCAAGGGAGCATATGAGTACAGGGAGTTGTGTTAAGCTTCTGGCTGTGGTGAGTACATTAATAGGCTCAGATTTATTATCAGCACTAATGCCATGAAGAGAGACATTAAAAATACACAGTTTTATGCTTTGAATTAAATAACATTTGACATCAAAGCATCAGCCAAATGTGATGTAATATTCTTCGTCCAGAGCAGTAGCTTACCAGTGCAGGTCTGAATGTTCGGGCTAGTCATTTATATTCTTAAAGACCAAAGCTGTGTCCAAAATACCTGAGATTCTAAACAGCTTCCCATTCTGGTATTCAATGAGATTCTGCAGCAGTACAATATGGATTTAATTGGCTTAACACCTCCCATTATCTGTGCTTGTGCCTGTAGCAATCCTACTCAAAAAATGGCAGCAGCGTAAAAATGCAAAAAGCTTGTAAAAATGACAACTGAGGCCATTTATGTAATTGATAAAGGTATGAGAGCAAGTAGATAGATCAGATAGATTGTTAGGAGAGCAGAGGCCCTTAGAGACTGATTAGAAAATAGGCAACTACCAGAGGAGAGAAGAGCAAGACATCAAAGGAATAGACAGTGTCAGTTGGCAGGGTGGGAAACACATCAACAAAATGTACTTCTTGTCTTGTGAATTAGTACCATCAGAGGGCTCAATCTGGCTTATTAGAGCTCGTTTTCAAGTGGCTCCAAAATAAATTTTGGCTTCCTTCCCACCCTGGGACTGAAGATGTGAGCGGAGCGGACAGAACAGAGGAGAGACAGAGGAGGTGAATGCAGAGCTACAGAATAGTTTTATTAGGCATGCTACAGACGTAATGCAGAATACACGAGACCATGAGAGGGAAAACTCAAAAAGCAGGAAACAAAGTCGCACCTCCCCTTGTTAGAAAATAATTCATCCTTTAATTGTGCCTCTTCAGAACTATACCAAATCCTTACACTTTGAGCGGTATAAAATCGGACTTTGAAGAAAAAATATACAGAACTATATTTCTGAGCAAACACCTCCAGTCAAGAGGTCCTGTTAAGTATTTTAAAAAAAAAGGGAATAAACACTTAAAATTCTGAGCATTTTCACCTGAAATGCAACATTTCAGCTTATTCAAATGCTTTTTTGTTGTTAAAATTAATTAAAGGAACACTAAAGGCACAGAAACTTTGGTCCAACTGAGTAGCCCTCTCGAGTAAACTGTCACATGACAATGAAATCACAGTGGACTCATCTAACTGCTTCCACAGCATGCAACACTTTCTGATGGGAGATCCTATCGTAACTATACATGCTTAGAAAACCATTGTCACTGACAATTACACCTCACTGCTATGGAAAAAGCATGGAAGGCTTTAAAAACACGGATAAAGAAATACTTAGCCACGAGCCACGTTATGATATGTGACGTTATGTGAAATCAAAACTGGGGGAAAATAAAACAATCTTGCACTGAGCATACTTGTGGAATAATGGAATTCAAGTTCAAGTGCCTGTCACAGGCTGCTGTAAAAACTCATACAATTTACCTCAGGAATATTCTCTCGTGCTGCTAAACTGAAAAGGAAAATGTTGAATTTAAAAACTGTGGAACAATACAAAAAAAGAGCTACGCCTTGTTGATGGCAGAGCTTTAAAAACTTCTCAATAACCTCCAAAATTTTCCAATACCAATGTGCCCCAAAAGCATACGAGGGTAATTAATGAATGTCCAGCTGTAGAAACAGTTGATATTGTCAAGTAAGGCACATAATTACTGTATCTTTTCAACTAAATCAAGAATTAAACACTGATCTACATCAAACTATCGTACAAGGGGACAATCAATCGTCAATATTTTGTCTGACATAAAAATACAGAGGTACGGTTAAGAACAGCTGGGAGGATCCAGAATCTGCAACATACTTGACTGTTCTCTTTAAAAAAAGGATGCAAGTCAAAGGTTTCAGTCTCTCTCAAGGAATGACAGGATCAACAAAACCCCAACAACAAAACTTATTCAATCAACGTGGTCCCCCCAGTGTCCAGACACAGTCTCAAATGGTTTCTGACAGTAAACCCTGGTGCTGTCAGGAGTTTCTGGGTCAGATTCTTAGATGGTGGACTTGGAGAAAGAGACTCTCAGGTGCTGGTTGCCTCCCATGTTGTAGTTATGAAGGTCAATCAAGGCCTGGATGGCCTCCTCCACTGTCGACATCTGGATCAGAGCCATTTTCCGATCCCTGAAAGATATGACACCAAGGTTTAAGAATCAAACGTTTGTTCCAAGATGGATGTAATGTAATGTAATGTATCAGTAACAAACTCAGTGGGTTCGTGACTTATCTGACTACGTACTGGAAAAACTTGAAGGCTTTCACGGTGCCTCCAGCGTTGGAGAAGAGCAGCCGCAGGTCATCCTCTGTCACATCTTGTCTATGAAAATAAAGGTCAGATTAATGTCAGGTCATGAGACACCCACAGACTTCCACAACGACTCATTCTCATTTCTCAGAAGGTAGCTCTAAAACTGATTTATCCAGCATAACATCCTGCTCTAAAAAGAAATCCATCCATCCATTTTCTTCCGCTTATCTAGTGTCTGGTCCTGGTGACAGCAGGTTGAGCAGGGAACTTCACACGCCCTTCTCCCCAGCAACACATTCCAGGTCCTCCTGGGGGATCCTGAGGCGTTCCTAAGCTAGATGGGCTATGTAGTCCCTCTAGCGGGTTCTCCTTCTCCCATCTTTAAGGCTGAGCCCGGCCACCAGGTGGAAGAAGCTCATTTTAGCTGCTTGTATCTGCAATCTAATTTTTTCAGTCACTACCCAAAGCTCATGATCACAGGTGAAGGTTGAAACATAGATGGACTGGAAAATCTTCCCCACAACAATCGGGTACAAAGTCTGCAGTACTGCAGACGCTGCACCAAACTACTGGTCCATCTCATGCTCCATTTTCCCATCACTTATGATCACTCATGATCATGAACAAGACCTCATGATACTTGAACTCCTTTGTTTGGGGCAGCAACTAGCTCCCAACCCGGTCAGCACCTCAGACTTGGAGGTGCTGATCTTCATCCCATCTGCTTCACACCCTGCTACAAATCGCCCCAGCGAGTACTGAAGGTCACGTTCTGATGCCAACCACCGAACCACCGATAAGATACCCCGATTAATTGGAGCACACCCTCTGGTCCCTTTTTTGAAAATGGGGACCACCACTCCACAGGTACTGTACCCGTTCTCCACGTGACACTGAAAAGGTCTGTCAGCCAAGATAGCCACATCTCATCCACACCTGGTGCCTTGCAGCCAAAGAGCTTTCTAACATCGGATGGTTTGCCAGAACTTCCTTGAGGTCAACCGAAAGTCCTTCTTCATGGCCTCACATAACTCCTCCCAAACCTAGGTTTTTGCCCGTGTGACTACTGAAGCCACAGCCCTTCTAGCCACCCGGTGCCTGTCTGCACAAAAAGTTCTTTCGGAGGCGTGAGTTGAAGACCACGTGGACAGGGGCCTATGCCAGACGTTCCCAGTTTACTCTCACTACACATTACCAAGCCTGTCCAGCATTCTCCCCCGACTACCTGATCAACTCACCACCAGGTGATGATCAGTTGACAGTTCTGCTCCTCTCTGCACCTGAGTGTCCAAGACTTATCGGCGCAGATCTAATGACACGACCACAAAGTCGATCATCAACCTGCGCCCTATGGTGCAAGCACACCGTTAAACACCCTTATGCTCGAACATGGTGTTCGTTATGGCCAATCCATGACAAGCAGGCCTTTCATCCCAATCACTCCCCTTGTCCTTCAGCAGAATTATGGCGTCACCAGGTGTAGGCTAATCCTTTCCAGGACCCCACCCTCCCTAATCTTTCTGATTTTAAAATGTTATTGCTCATTTTCAAAGCCTGAAATGGTCTTTGCTGCTGTGTCCGACTTACTCACCTAGTATTTGCCCAGAAAAACCTTAAATTTGTAGATGGAGCAGTGCTGTTACTCCCAGGTCACGATGTGTGACAAAAGGTAATCAGACCTTTGCTATTGAAGCTCCCTCTGCTTCACCAGGTTTTAGATTTATTTTTAAAGCACTTGAGCACTCAATAAGGATAGGCATTACAAGCAAGTTACTAGATAGTTACTACTAGTCCCTATTAACTGGGAGCTATTTGCCTATTCTATAAATGACCCATTCTCAGTAAACGGTTCAGACTGAGGGTGCAGCACTAGTTATATATTCTGCTTATGTACAATAAAAACTTGTGTAATTGTCAGTTTACCTGCATGAACAGGCTTGTTGTTTTGAGGAATATTTAAGAATATCTATAAACAGAACAGCCTGATCCTGAGCAGACTACTACTTACGGGATGTTGGAGAGGTGGAGAGTGGCAGATGGTGGGAAGATGTTCTGGAAGTTCTTAGAGCCAGGTTTCTTAAAGCGATGAAGTGGGGAATTGGCGTAGTCCTTGGTCAGGCCCTGGTCATCCAGGCCGTCACGTGGCAGCGCGACCGTCTGATGCTTGGACAGTGTCACACGGATGATCTTTCCATACATCTTTTGGCCATTCAAGTGGCTCATTGCTTTGGCCACCGTAAAGAAAAAAAAGTCATGGTGAGGATACTGCAGCCTGCCATGTGGTAATCCATGACTGCAATAACTGATCTCAATATTAAATATAATTAATAGTCAACAAGCCACAATGCTGTTGTGGAGAAATTGCCGATTGCTGACGCTTGATCAAGGAGAATTAGAGACACTCTCAAAGTACATCAGAAGTGCCTGAGTCGGTCTCACATTCTGCCCAACTCATACTATACGCCCAGAAAAAGTCAAAGAGAATGTTTATACCCATGGAGGTGTTATTGTCAACATATTCTTGCAGACTGGGCCGTCAACATCAAATTATCTATTATGTCTAAGAAGGCAGCAATAGGTCTCTTCAACCCTGGCCACCACAGTGTTGAGATAGACTGGCACCTGCTGTTCTCAACCAAAGCAAAACAACTAATACTGCCGAGGACCTCAAGGCCCACACATGACCTTGTGTAACCTAAGGATAGAAAATTCCATAATGAATGCAACTGGTTTTCTACGTGCTGAAGGACAGCAGAGTCACTGAAAAGTCTGTAAATGGATTTGGGAGCAGACAGGTTCAATATAGGAGCTTGAAACTAATAATGAAAACGTTCACCACCTTCTCTTTGCATGGTAGAATCTGAAATTCATCTGTAGATGCAGAGATGGACTGTGTTTACTGCAGCAGTCTCCTGAAGTGTTCCAGAGCTCATGCAGTAATATCTTTTATACAATCAAGTCAGTTTTTAATGCAATGCTGTCTGTTGTCTTCCTGTGGATAAATGCTAATCTATATTAGTTTGAACATTATTAATTTTGTACTGTATTCAATTGAATATAGGTTTAAATCAATAATTCTGTTGTGCTCCTGTTAACCCAACTTGCAGAATGCCTTGATGAACAAAACCTTGGTAAAGACTGTATTTTGTGTATTTTGTTAACACTGCTACACTAGCAAAACCATGTGTCAGCCAATATGGCTCACAGACAATCAGAGTCATTGGTAACCCTCAACAGGTTTATGCCCCCTTTCGATGCAGCAGTGTTTTCCTTGAAAAGGACAAAGCTCACTCCTCTGAGACAATGCTGCCAGACAAACACTGCCACCAGCATCACAAGACAATTAGATGTGAATTACTGAACTAGGTGGTTATGACATCTGCTCACCTAGCTGGGCCTGGTTAGCATCTGACATCTGAATGAGAGCGCTGTCCTTCTTATTGTAAAGAATTTTCACCCTCTGGACATCACCATACACTCCTGCATCAGAGCCACGGGCAGTCAGGAGGAGAGAAGGTGAGGTGGAGAGAAAGCAGACAGTTAGAATTTTTTTTTAAAGTTAACATCGGAGGATAATTTAAAGGACAAGAAACAAAGAAGAGAGAACAGCAAGAGTACACACAAGAAATTTACAGTAGACAGAGTGAGTGGTGTGTAGAAGGAACAGGTAAAGAGAGAAGAGACACCCTCTAAACAGATCAGTTATCAAGCTGCGTCAGATGGCTACAAATCAAAACGGCATGCAAAAACAATGACTTAACCGTGCATTAACTCATTACTGTGTGGTGTGCAGCAAAGTATACAACATTAACCCAAACCAATTAACAGAGGGCCAAAATGTGTTGCAAATTACCAAACAAGCTACTGTGTGCGCAAACTAAATATACATATTTGTAATAATAACAATAATAATAATGACAAATGTCTCAAAGATTGAATGGAAACAGAACAAACAGAAAGACAGAAAAAAAAGAAAGAACAGGAGAGGGAGAGAGAGAGAGAGAGAGAGAGAGAGAGAGAGAGAGCTAACGATAACATACCGAAGAGGGTAAACAGACTTTGGGGCGTAACCATCTTTAGAGGGAGAGAAGAGCAACAAGCAGCGTGAGACAGGTAGAGAGGTAGAAGAGTCGGAGCGGAGCGGAGGTAGAGATGGACAGATCGATCCAGAACGGAGGTAGGTAGGAGGAATGGTGGTTTTTGTTTTCCCCCCGGAGAGTGATGGAGGTGGTGGGTCATGGAGGGGAGCAGGCGGCGGAAGAGGAGTCATGGAGGGGTTTTTTGGAGAGGGGTGGTTGATGTGGGAAGGGAGGAGCAGGAGGAAGAAAGTGTGATTTGAGGGGTTAAATGTTCCCCCCCATCAGCACGAAGGGGGAGGCAGGATGAATGAAGGGGAGGGGGGTAGAGAGAGAGAGAAATAAGAGGGTGGGGAGATGACGAGGGAGGCAAATGCAAATTGGAGGAAAAATTAAAAAAAAAATAAAAAGTGAGGAGGGGGAGGGACAAAAAATAAAATATAGGTCAGTACACTGGAATAATGCAGGTAGTTTGGTCAGAGATAATGGCTTGGATCAATGTTTCTTTAGTCAAAATACAGCAAATAACTTGTGCCAAAATGTCTTTCACCCTGGACAAGCATGGGGTAAAGGTACATTCATGTCAAAATCATAATAAAATCAGCAATATAAAGTCATAACCATGGGATCAAAACAACATGCAGCAGGTTGGAAATCTGAAGATCTACGATTTCAGCAAGGGAGGATGGTACTACGAGAGTGTGAGAAGCTGAGGGGGGAAAATTAGTTAAGAGACCATGCAGTTAAAAATTTGTTTAGCAGAACAATTTTGGCATGCAAGAGTTGATGTGAAGGCCACTTGAGTAAAACGTGGTGTTCACACAAGTCCAAGGGGCTAAAAGAAAGCTCAAGCACAGTATCTGAACACCAGGGGGTTCAAGTTTGAATGGTTGAGATACTGTCAGAGGCTCCGGTATGACACATTCATTTACAGCCAGAGAGAACAGACTGATGAGGAGAGACACAAAGACATTAGGTGAGACAGTTTAGTCACTCTTTAAGTCACAGTAAAAATAAAATAATGAAAAATAAAAAAAAAGGCAGGGGAAGAGGGAGAAAAGACAGCGAGCAAAGCATTTTAGAAAGGCAGGTATTTGTTCCCAGAGCTGAGACACAGGTTAGGAGACCACAGAATGATTTCATATGAGCTTTCATATGAGCTGAGGAGAGGTGAGGAGAGCTTAGAGAGAAAAACAGAAGAGAGACAGTTAGCCGAGTTAGATACAGTTTGACAAAGAGAGGGAAGGGCAGAACATCGGAGGAGGGAAGAGGGGAGGGTTGTTTGGTGCGGTGACAGAAACAGCAATTCCCCTCTCTCTTACAGGGACATAATGAGTCTTGACTGAAAGGGGGACAAAATAAAAAACAACAGCAAGGCCCTGGGCATGTAAAGGACACTAGAAAATACAGCAAAGAAAAAAAGGTTAGACAAAACTTCTTCATATAAAAATGAGGTGGAATAACAAGAGGTCCTTTCTATCTCTTCTAAAAAAATAAATTTGGATTCCCAGGGTGCAGCGTTAATTGTGTCCTGGGACACTTCAGTGATTAGTGTCTATCACAACAAGATACATTAAAAATAACAGATGTTCTTGGGTTATGGACTAGTTTTGTGGCTCAGATATCATCAGGCTGACTACAAAGTGTGAAGAACCACCCTTTTATTCTCACAGAAGAGCTGTAGCTCTCTGCTTTCTTATTTTGAAAGAGTTTTGAATATTTGCATAAACTCAACTGTCAAAGATCACAGAAGTGTTATCATTAAATAAGCCAAATGAAGTTCTTCAGTTTCAGGTCAAATATGTATAAAAAAAAAGAACCATGGACACTCTTAATGCATCTTCTATGAAAGACACAAGACAATGAAAATGGAGATGGTAGGACAAGGAAGACGACTGGCTATAACCAGCCATTTAAACAAAAGAACAGAGGGATGAAGGTGGTGGGTAGGAGTGGTGGACTTTCAGCCTTAGGTGGTCCATCTGGTGTGTGTGTATAGACGTGTTACTCACCTCCTCGTTGAGGTTGCTGACCAGCAGGACCCCACTGGACCCCGCCTGTCCAGCTAGGGCCACCCTCCCTGCAGCAGCAGCAGCAGCTGCCGCTGCGCTCAGGGGGTTCAGGGCTCCTGACAAGAAGCAGACAAGACAATCATGGAATGGAGAGCAGCACTTCACACTACACCACACATTTACAACACTCAACTTTTAAACCAGCCAAAATGACTGACTGGTAACCAGCAGCTATCATTCAGGATGTATTCATTCATTTTAAATCTGCCCAGAACCTCATCTGAAAGATTCCATACCATGTGGCTCGTTATTTGAAGCATTTAGGCAGTGGGTACAAACAACAACACAACAAGGTAAAGAGGAAGAGAAATAAAAATGTGATCTACCTGGGATCTTACCGAGGAGGGAGTTGGAGTCTTTGCTGAAGGCAGCAGCCACCGTGGGGTCAAGGCTGGGCTGGCCGTCACCAGCAGGCAGCTCGGGCCGTGTGTAGTCGCGACTCTTATCATTGTTGTACTTGACATTTAAGTTGACCAGCTTGGAGAAGTCGATACGCAGCGTACAACATGAATTGTAGATGTTCTGACCGTCCAGCGCCTGGAGAGAGGAAAAGACTCACTAACCCACAAATCACTCCATATTCACCTTTTATATTTGGTATTACAAGTATTAACAAACACACAGCAGGTCATCACTAATAAAGATGCTTAACATGACTAGTGGAGATCCAGATAAACAGCCTCTTACCAGTTTGGCCTGTTGGGCATTGACAGGATCGCTGAATTGTAGAAGGGCCTGGAACTGATTGTTCTTGGTGAATGTGATTATCTTCATGACTGTGCCGAACTTGGAGAAGATCTGTCAACAAAACAAAGACAATCACACGCCTTAATACTAGTACAACAAGACAACTGAACCATTTGTTAATGTGTTGGGTCAAAACAGTGGCCTGCCTGTTGCAGTACATCCAGCGTTACAGGGTAGAACATGTTGTCGATGATGATCCGCAGCACTGGACTGGAGGCTGCAGCGAGTGCCTCCTGTACATCTGAGCTTGGTGAACCACCAGACTGGACTGCCGATACTGCCTGAAGCACTGCCTGGGTCCGCTACATCAAAACACAGGGTGTTAGTCACTGTCTTTAAGAAAGGAGCTCAGCAGACAAGATGATTATCCATTTTACTAAGAAAACAGCACAAGCACTGATGTATGCATAAGTCCTAAACATCATCATCCTCATCATCTAGATGTTCTAGACTTCACGTTACCAAAGAAAATCAAAGTATTAAGACATCCAAACATAACCAAGTACTAATGATGCACAAGAGTAGTTGCAGTGTATTAGAAGCTTTTCTACAATTGAGAGAGTACTAATTACTTATAGTAATAAACTGTACTAACCTGATTGCCAGCATCAGTTTTGAGTTCTTTGTGATTGGAGTACTGAATAAAGACTGGGACATTGCGGACATGAGGAGTTACAGTGGTGTAATAGTTAACCATAGTGATGGCGGCTTCTTCCGTCCCCATCTCCAAGAACGCCTAGAAGAAAAGAATAAAGAAAGTTACCATTCAAGAACTTGTTATTTCTACATTGTTTTCACTATACACTATTCAATCACATCAAGTCATTTTTGATATTCTGCAAGTATATAAATATGGAGGTCACTATTACAGAACGTTCACCACAAGAATTATAGCATTGTGGTAACAACAGACGTTTTATCAGACCAACACAGATGAAGCTGTATGAGCGCTGAGATGAGGCAGCTGCCGATCGATCAAGACTAGCCAACATACCGACATCGGTACTGTGAGGAGAACAAAGCAGCTGTGCTGGACAGGAATCTAGGGAACAAATGCCAAGTACCTCCTACAGCCTTCGTCAGCAGGCAGACAAGAGGCTTTTGTAGGGGCTTGTCTCAGATGCAGTACAAGATAGGAAGACTGAATGAGTTCAAAGTACTCATGTGACACTTGGTCCTTGGCAGGTCAAGACAGAAAAGCACCACAAAGATAACCCACCTCTTGTGTCCCCTATGAATTCATCTGTGGTGTAAAACTGAAGCCCAACGGTTGTTTTGTGGTTGTCTGTTTGTTCCCTCCACTCACCTGGTTCTTTCCCTTCAGTGTGAGGATGTTGGTGACCTTGCCAAAAGGCAAGCCGAGTGCGATGACTTCGGTCTCCGAGGCCTCGTTGGGCAGTTTCCTGATGTGGAGCACGCGTGATGGCGGGGCCTCCTCCACCCTCAACTTTTTACTGTCACTGCCATTGGAAGCCCCGTCTAAAACGTTAGCACAAACATTGATTAACTGTGCTCACCAACTCAATGGTACTCCCCTTAGTTTAAAGGATGAGGCTGGTGATATTCTGTACTTTTGTTACCGTCAACACATCTCATGAAGAAACTACCACCATGTTTTCATCCCTCAAATATCTGAGGGTGCATTATACTTTGTCGTCTATCATTTTGACAGTGTTCGAAAAATGTCATTTAAATGTTTTAATGATAATGAGACATGTAGCCTATTTAATAGCATTCTATTCACATATTCTACATTTATTACAGCACAGAGAGAAATGATGAACAGAGACACTAACCGTGTGGTCAATTTTCATGCAGCACATGAACCATTTTACCTCCTCACAAATTGTTTTCATTATTATGTTGCGTTGACAATTGTAATCCTTCATAACGTATTTGCTGCTGCAAATTAGTTGTACATAAACAGAATATCTAGGAGACACGGCTGCCCTGTAACATTAGCTGTTGCTGGATGATAACCGTTATCAGTATTACTTGCTCGTCTTTCCTTCCATCCTCCACCGCATCAAAACTTCACCTCATCTAACAACCACATGACAATTATCAGTCTCTTTAAAGCAGGGGTCGGCAATTAGCAGCCCACGGGCCAAAACTGGCCCACCATCATTTATATCTGGCCCGCTAGATGATGTTGATTTATATTTATTTTTATTAGATATATATATATATATATATAAATATATATATTATTATATAATATTATATATAATATATTAATGTTTTCTGTCAAAACTACAACATTCCACCATTTCACCCATCTATTGAAAAGTAGCTGATAAGTAACATGACAGCAGCCAGAACATCCTCGCAGCCTCTTTACTTGATGCACAGGTTGGAACACTAATTGGCACGTGCATGCACTGTAACCTGTGGAAAATAAAAGTGTCCTGTGTCCCTCTTGCAAGATGCCAGGAGATGTAGCAGTGGGCGTAATAACAGCACATGGAAGCAAATTAATGTTTTAAATTAAATTAAATTAAATGCATTTTTAAAGTTAAATAACGTTTATTTTTAATATAATAGAAAAAAAGACCCCCCCAGTAGGAAAGCATGGTCATGGCCCACAATGGAATTGTCAGAAAAAAAAATTGGCTCAGGTCCAAACTTATTTGCCGACCACTGCTCTCAAGAAATATTAAGCTGCTTGACAGTTTGTAATACCTAAACTATGCAGCAATGTAGCCGACCAATGTGATGCCTAAAACCAGCTAGACAACAAGGTCAGACAGTGAGTTCAAACAGCTAAGGAATATGCACACAGGTGGTCTACGTGTTGTTATTAACGATGTTGAGCTTTTTGCAGCTTTCAGATTTTTTCATCATTGTTAAAGCTATTCTATATTTTGCCCAAGACATGAAGAAGAACAAAATATTGGTCCATCTCTTGATACATTATGGCTTATACGCAGCGTGTAGCATAGAAAGGAAGAAACCAAAACATTTTGGCATGGATCTGAATCACGGGGCAGAATCGCAAGTCTTTACTTTGTTAATGTGAAATAGCACTGCTGTAACGCCGCTATCTGTGGCAAAATGAATTAAATTTGTTGCACATGCACAAAACCCGTCATCATTACAACAAAACATTACAGCCACCTCAAACGCGACTGTAAAATCAGAACACTTCCACAGGTCTGTGCTCTAGTTAGTAGGATAGACTCACTAGTGGTTTGACTGTCAGCATGGAATTTTTTGACAAAAAGAAAAATATAGAACATCACCAGACTTGTCCTTTACCCAATAGCTCTAGACAGTATCACCCCAGAAACAGAAATTTCTCTTACTTCACAAAAATGTGTTTCACAACCCAACAGGTTGCTAATTACAGTTTAAATAGTTGGACCTGGATACCGAGCCCTTGTTCAGGAATTGTTTTGAATATTGAACCAATCTGAAGTCCAGCTCACATTCATTGGTCCATGGCATCAAACTCAAAGCAATTTGTCTGAGCTCTTGCACATCGGTGTGAAACTGGTAAAAGAGGTCTGTCTCATTACACATCAAAGAGAATGCAGATCTAATCAAGTCACAACCTTTTTGACTCCATGAACACACACCAGTCAGTGTGAGCTTTCATACAATTAGAACTGAAATTTGATACAGCTGTATTGAAAATCACATGCAGTAGTCTTCAGCCGATCAAACAGCCCTAAAGGTGATTATTAATTCTATTTTGTAGCACAACCCAACCAACTAACACATGTCGAACGTTAGAATATATCTGTTACAAATGATTCTCTCTGTTTTTTGGAAGCTCAAGTGGTGGAAAGTCGTGCATTTAAAGAACAATCCATCCACCTTTGTGACTCTGTTTTTTCATGTGGTTGGTGGAATGGTGGATGTTGTGAAGCTACCTAAATCAAGACAGTCTGAGAATCTTTATCTCACTTTATTAGACAGGTCCCAAGGGTGACATTAGCCCAGATGTGGGTGTTATGTCGCAATGGCAGACTGGAACTGTGATTAAAGATCTCACAAAACCCTTGTGTGTGCGCCTTTATAATTGTTCTTATGTTGTTGGCAGTGTTAAATATGTTATAATTAATAATATAATTAATACTGTAACTTTGTCTGTGACGACTTTTTCAATCATCCAGCTTTGTGAATTTTTCGGGGAGATTTTTCTGATTTCATCTACAGTGAGGAGGCATTCAAATGCAGTGGTATCCACTATGTCTGTTCCAATCACATGCTGCGGTGTGTGGGAGCCCACCTACTGAGGAGCGTGATGTTATTCAGACACTAAATAGCTCCCATGAGAGAACAGTTCAACTCACGCAGCCTGTTTCACTTTTCAAACACCTATTAATCCTTCTTTTTAATGTCGGCTGTCACTACCGATCAAATGGCTTCATGCAAATTCCGTCAAGCCCTTCTCTATTCAGGGGTGGTCGGAACGAACTCACCACTGATACTGCTCATGCCAGAGTTGGGACTGTTGTACATACTCAGCTCGTCTGATCCTCTCTGTGAAGAAAAGAAAAAGACAGACAAGACGGTCAGGCAAAGTTGTGAAATAATGTGAAAAACTATTTCCATTTTCCAGACGGATCCTCAAAGACAACAATAAAACAGAGGTCTCTGAAGACAGTTTAAAGTAACAACAGGAGAGTCGAGGAGTAGGTGGAAAGAGACATAAAGCAGCAGAAGAGTGGCCTGGCTCCTCCTTTTCTGCTGTGGGTTTAATCTTGCTGAATTTAAGATGTCAAGATGTGTCATTTCATCCTGAGCTATACTAGATCCCAGAAGGCTTGCCGGAGCTGACAGGCGCCCTGTGCTCTTAAACCTGACTGATGGGATGAAGAGGAAGCTGGCTAGGGACCCATTACACACACAACTTTATAATAGCTTCATGCACCCCCTTCTTGTTTCTGTCTGACTGAATTTGAACCAATTGTTCTTTTGTCACTAACATTCTTTATGGTTACGATAAACTAGACGTTGCAGGCTCTGCTGCAGCGACATGACACAAATAAATTGAGACTATAATAAAGTTGTCTGACTTGGGCCAAAATGTGAGCACACAGTGCACGAGCTACCAGAATCCAAGAAGAGAATTCTCTCCCAACAGCTGGCAACCCTCACTGCTCTATCTATGACACTGAAATATTGATGAAATAAACAGGATGGCAAAGACCCGCCATATCAGAGGAATCAGTATTTTATGACTGTTCCGTTTCCCTTCGAGAGAAGACTTTAACTTTGTTTTGTGCAGACAGAAATGCAGCTGGCACTCAACAAATCAGGTTATGTAGCCAGAACAACAATACACATACACAAAGAAACAGTGATCAAAGGGGACACGAGCCATACCCATTTCATTAAAGCAATTCTCATGCTATCAGAGCCCAAAACAAATATTTGAAAAAAATCTGATTGTTCTGGCATTAACACGAGGGGACAACATGGGAAAAAAATCTTTGAAATGTTACAAAAGGTTTAAGATGAGACAGATCTCTCTTTATTCCATATTTATTCCAAGTCTTAAAGTCTTTAATATGAATATGTGCTGATTTTATTCTCTCGTAGTAAACTGAATATTTAGTATATATTTCTATAGTTTTTAACTGTTAAAACATGCAGTGACACCATGCTGCTCTGAGAATCTGTCATGAACTTTTTTTAAATGATTCACTGACTGATTAACAAAACAAATTGATGATAAAAAATATGTATTAGACGATTATACTGTCCCCTCTGACGAAAATGGAAGCAGCCTCGGTGTTCCGGTCACATAGCTATGACTATAACTATAACTGTATGCAGGCCATTGGAGAGAATGTAGGTTTAAGGGACAACTGCATTGGCTTCACTTTTCAGATCCAGAAGCTACATCCACTTATTATACTGTCTGCATCCTGTACCCTGTCATGCAAGTTGTTTTCCTGGCTACATTTCTAACTTCTGATTGTGAAAAGCAATGCACTTTTCTGGAAAACCTTCAGCAGTTCAGGCCATAGCTGGACGTTTGGTTTGTCAAGAAACATAACTTCAGCTGAGAAACTCGCTGTCCATCTATGCCCAAGAATGTTAAAGTGACCGTTCATTAAAGGAGGACCTGAGGTATGTAGGATTGTTTGAAAAACCTGACATGCATTTAAGGGTTAATGCAGAAATATATATCTTAATAAGTATATTCATAGTATATATTTTTTTTCTCAAATCAAGCTATATCAACGTGTATGCTGTTTCATAATGCAACAAAAAGAACACACCTACAGTGTTGTCGTGTGATGTGTGTAGGGAACACTGAGCAGAAAAAAGAAAAAAAAAAAAAACTCACCTTCACTCCAACTGCAACATCACTGATGCTGAAAGAGAAACAATTTTCATTTGGTCAAAATCAAAAATAATAGAACGCAGAGAGAAAACAGTGTCAGATGTGGGTCACCCACAGTAACATGTTACATATACATCCTAACGCATCCATTATCTGAATACAGTCTACACTGTTGGGTTCCCATGAATCACACATTTAAACTGCAGAGTGGTGTGACAGCTTTAAGCGTGCATTCGTCACAGTGAGTGAAAGGAATGTTATCGAGGGATGCCACAAGCTCAACAACAACAGCTGTTTGGCTGCATATTATCCATAGACTGCATACTTACTAATACATCCCATACATTCTTAATAGACAATGCCTTCTTATACAAGTACTTGTCAATTAACACTCCCCCCTTATACAAGAAGGTTACAATTGTGTAATGCATGTACACTTATAGCCATGTCAGTGTGATCTGGTTTCATGACGTTTCTCTGGGGGCTAATTTATGATTCATCACATCATAAAAGTAACATTGAGGTCATGCTTTATTCATCAGTCATGCATGGTCAGCCCACTCTTTAAACGACACACCCTGATGTCAGAGTAGACGTTACAGCCAACTTTGTATATCTCTATTACTACACTATCCACTGCATCTGCGTCTAACACGCCGTCCAACTTTACACGGTGATACCAGTGTTGGCTCAAGTCATGCTGGCGCACGAGCTGCTCATTTACAACCAGGACACGTCTCGTGCGTGTCAGAGGATCTGTGCCCGCTCGTGCAACAAAACGCAGCTAGTTAGCTGAAGTCTGACACAAAGGAGCGGCGTTACTGTACGTGAGTTAGCACAACTTCACTAGCCGCTTCGTTAGCACGCTGCTACAATATACGAATATGTAGAAGCAGCACACAGTGGGACATTATTAACACGTCCTCCTGTGGTGTCGTCATGAGCGTCTATCAGAGATAGGATCGTTAGCAATGCAGCGAGCGTTAGCTAAGTTATGCTAACATGCTAACAGCAGGCACTTCCTTAATGGAAGAGAGCGCGTGGCTATGGAAACCCGTTAACACAAGCGGACGACTCCTCCTCGGCTCCTCCGTTAAATGACGCATTCACACACACCGAGCTCCGTGCTGCCCCGCGGTAAGCTCAATTAGGTGTAGTTAGCATCGCTCGTTAAATATTACCCGTCCATGTCTGTGGAAATCTCTGAGTGCCTCCGCGTTCGGTCCTGTTGTCTCTCCGGTTTACGCCGACACTGTGCACGCACACATACACACACGAGAGCAAAATGGAGGCAGCGTGAAGTGGCGGAGAAGACGATGCAATGGCGGAAACAGACGGAAAGAGCCGAAGCTGCTCAGCGCGCGCGCTTTCTGGACTGCAAACATCTTTCCAATTTTTAATTATTAATGAATTTTTATCAAATGTAACGATACGGCATCATGTAACACCGCCGTTTATTTGAAATGAACCGAAATATGACACGACCTTCTATGATATGTGCTATATAGAAATTAGAAAAATTAAAGGTAGCAGACCTTACCCTACAATATTTTGGGCACTTATGCATTTAAATTACATAGAAAGTTTTCATCCATTTGAACTACATGGTCTTATTATGAATTCACTAACAAACTTAATCAAATCAAATAAATTTTATTTGTAAAGCCCAAAGTCACAAAGTACATTTTCCTCAGAGGGCTTTACAATCTGTACAGGGAGTGACACCCTCTGTCCTTAGACCCTCGGTTCCAGTGAGGAAAAACTTGCCCACAAAAAACCTTTAACAGGGAAAAAAGGTGGAAGAAACCTCAGGAAGAGCCACAGAGGAGGGATCCCTCTCCCAGGACGGACAGACGTGCAATGGATGTCAATATGAAGCAAGTAATAGGATTTATGTAACAATGCTAAAAAACCTAAAAATTCATTTTCACTGTTGGGTTTGGGCAAACAAATTGGCTTTATTAACATTGAATGCATAAACCTGGTTACTACTACACTACTGTGTAGTGAAAGCACTTTGAGTTTATTAGTACTGTTACATAAATCGTATTACTTGCTTCACATTAAGTTTATTAGTTAATTTATATTGAAACTATGCCATTCAAAAGGATGGAAACTTTCTATGTAATTGAAAAGTCCTGCATTTTGGCCAACAATATTTTTTTAGTGTATCTGTCTAAACCACTGTGTGAGGACAAGAGCTAGTAACAGATCTCATATGAGGAGGAAACAGAAACAATACAGCCTACTAAACTGTGAGAAATAAAGGAAGACAAAGGGATTGATTCTATATGTGATCATCAAATGACACCCCCTGTCCCACAAAAGAACAAAGGGGAGATAAATCAAATAACTAAAATTGATTTATTGTGTCAGTAAAATTCATAGACCTGCCATTTATATAAACTTTAATATGAAGAATACATAAATGACATAATACATAAGTTAAACTAATTATTTGTGTTGAGTTGATGGCTTGGCTTTAATAGACATTTTGGACATATCCAGAGACAGAGCATGATTTGGAGTCATATTTGTTTCCACCCAAAGAAGGTTAGTCCAACAGTCATTTTGCTCTGTTTTGGTCTCCACCAACGCGGTATATAGTAGCTAAACACTCTGCTATGCTCACCTGCATAAGTGCAACAGGAGCAACCACTTTCATATTGCACATAGTAGTCTCAATTTCTTAACAGAAAAATGTTTAATAGTGCAGCTTTAAAATGACATTAGGACAAAAGTGCTCTCAGGACTTTAAGGGAACCCTGTAGCATATATTTATTTTTATGTCCTTGCATGTCTCATAGACATTCAGAACTTCCTGAACATGTCTGATTGACATTATGAAAAACATTTCTAGGATGTCAAGGGAACCATCCATAATAACACCAAGGGACCGTTAATTTGGTCTATTTAGATAATTTCTTTTCCTAGCTGGGCAGTTAGGGACTTCCTCTGCATGCAAGGGGAAAGAAGAAAAAAAAACAGGGCAGTTTTTGTATAATGATTAATCTTGACAGACATACGTCATGCTCCTGGGCTCCTGACAACGTCACGCCCTAGGTGAAATTAACGCCTAACTGCTTATCTTAAAGGACCTGGGATTTAATTAAAAATGACATTTCCCCAAAGACTTGCGCTTCTGAGGCTGCCATGTTGAAATTAGCTGATGAGGGGCCCTCTGAGCAAAAGGGAAATAAGCAAACTGTCAAATGCTCAGCAAACCACTGCCGTTTATCAGTCCTGCTCTCTGCTCAGGAAATAACAGTGGTCTGACATCCTGCATGGTGCCCACTGCACCACTGATACAAGTCATATTGTTATTAACAGGAAGGAGGAGGGTCCAAAACAAGCCTGTCAAATGTGATATGGAGACAAACAATGTGGTTGGGCTAAGTAGGGGAATAGGTTGCTGAAATTAGCTCTTAAGTCACTACAGGCATATTTTGCCACTGACAAAGGCATACTTTCTATATTTTATAAGAAGTGCCACTCAAATAGTGAGTCCTCAACATAATTAAACAAAACAGGGAAGGAAAATGAAATGCTACTGAACTGAATACACATGGGACTCTACATCCAGGGCCCATATTTATCAAGAGTCTCAGAATCACTCCTAGAAATCGCACTAAATGGTAAACCATGGCTGAAAACTATGCTGTCCTATCTTAGGGTAGAGCAAATGTTACAATGAGGCTTTAACAGTAGTGAGACGTCGCTATTCTACACTTATAATAATGATATAAGTGTAGAATAGCGATGAAATAATGATAATTACTGGTGAGTTATGGTTTGAAATAATTATGAATTAAATAAAACAGAAACTAGTAACATTTAGACTACCACTCAAAAGTCGGATAAAAACAGGATAATTCACACCAAATGAGTCATTTCCGTTGGAAATAGTTTTGGCTCCAAAAGGAGAAGGATGAAATGATTAGAACCTCCATTTAGCTGATATCCCCACAGTGTTGCATGATGAGAGAATACTGTCATAACAAAGTATCCCTCCATTTGTAGTTTGTTTTCCAGTCCAGAAAAGTGTAATTGACCTGAGATCATTAATCGTCCAGCTTGTTAGAGACACTTGACAGTGAAACAGGAACCTGCAGCTTCCAGTTTGTTTGACCAGTGATTGCTGGTTTCTTCTATTCTTATTTAACGTTGTCTCTCTGTGCTTTCACTTGTCAGTCTGGTTGAACTGTTGTTCTGCATTTTGCTCTCCATGTACAAAAATAAAGCCTTCACACAAAATGACATCTCTTTGTAAAGAGGACGTTCTACCATAACATGAAAGAGTACGTACAGAGTAGTCCTCTCAGCCATCTGATTGCACTGAATCAAGGTTTTGTGGCAGGTGAGCCCAGACCTTTGAAGGTAGTGTTTGTGTACGCTTCATATATATAAAACCAAATAATATGAGTGACTCAGTCCAGGTTATATAAACAAAAAATTTTATGACAAACAAACAAATACCTTATATACCTTTTTGATATTAACCAGTATGCCATTTACAATAAGCTGTAGGAAACACACTGAACACAGAGTACAAAGCCCATGACTTTCATAACTGGGGATTCCACTTTGCATCCTGATGTGTGGTTTAGGCAAGAAAACTTAACTTTGGTTCAGGTTAGAGAATTTTCAGTAATAAGCCCAAATCCTCTGAAGTGTAACACCTTAAGTGTGTGCTGTGCTTAAATGTAACAATACATGAATCACACTGTAGCTGCTGAGAGCGGAGGTTCAAGAAAAGCAGACAGAATACATTGTGAGGATGTGAAGATCCAAAACCAAAGATGTCAAAGACGTGAACGCGGTGGGCAGTGCTGATTCGGACTGAATGAAGCCTGGTTGCTCAAACACAAATCACTGTTGCAAAGGTGAACAGGACTCCTAAATATAAGCAGAGTTAGGAGTACATTGTTAATCCTAAAAGATGGACTAAAAAATGCATCACTCGGATACTCTTCTGATTTTCAGCCAGCCTGATTTACTTATTTGCTATTCTTGAGACACTTAATAAATACATATATCTAAACCTAAACTATTAAAATTCAACTATTGCATGGTCTTACTGTTTAAAAATAGAGCGTTGTGTGTGTGTCTCTCTCTCATCTCTCGTTGACAGAGGTGTCACAGTGGAGGCATCAGTAGAAGGAGGATTGTGACAGGCTCAGTCAGAGGTGATGTCATCACAGTGCGACCCGCGAGGGCAGGGGCACTCCGATCCGGTTGGGTTGTCTGTGGCAGTGCGGGGGCCGAGGGACTGGATGTGTTGCTGGAGGTGTGAGGTGTGTGTCAGTGGGTGTCACCTCCGATATCTCCCTCACCTTTAATCAGCCACATTAGCTTTGAGTGTGAGTTGATATCCAAGGTGATGCTTCCACAGGACAGGGAAAAACACACACACATACTCACACACAGAAGGGAGGCTATAGTAGAGCTTCCTCAGTTGGTATTCAGGTTGGTAATTTATCCATGCACGTTTGAAATTGAAACATTTAAAAGGAGAACAGTAATGTCATTTGTGTCATGGCATCCGGCAGGGAGATAAAATGTCATGTTATCTGAGAATGAATATTTCTGCAGGGTCGGAGAACCTATTTAATAAAATTGCGGCGCTGCTGCCCCTCTGTGCTAAAGAGACAGTATTCCCTGTCATGTTTCACAGTGACCCTCCAGCTTGACATTTTGATTTCATTTTGTCCTTTCCAGTTTTCTCTCAGAGTGACAGCACGCATGCCTGTACGTATGTACGCATGTTGTTTAAGTGTGCCATGTACTAAAAAAGCCGCCCATCCTAAAAGGCAACACAAAGTGAATGTCAGAGTTGTCAGGACGGCTACATGGCCATCGGTGACATGGGCGACTGGCAGATCTACCAGGGATCTCTGGAAGAGCATGTCTCCCACTGCTATTGAAGACTTCACTGTTGTGATGGTTGATGTCTTTTCTCACTGTTTCGCAGTGGAGGTTTTGAAGCTGAGACTTGTTGAGGCTGGCACCAGGGAGATGGGGAACATATCGACTCCAAAATGCTCTTTTTTAAAGCACATTTCTTCATGTCTACACACATTTCAACAATTCATCATTTGCTGACAACAGCTGAAGGAAGAATGTCATTGTGATATTATGCAAATGTATTCAGTAGAATATCACAAACATTCATGAATTGCGATGCGTTGCAGAATGTGAATTTTATGTGCTTTGACACTGTGCTGAATAACTAATGATGTGGGACTGACCTGTTTGCTTGAATGCCTGCCACACACACAAAAAGAACTGCACTCTAAGCTCAGTGAGAGGAGAGAACAGCAGCAGACTTCCCCACTTTATTTGATCAAATCCGTAAGTTACTGTCAAAGCAAACTCATTCATTCTGACAGCGAAGGCAAAGAGACTTTCAGACCGGTTCTGAATGATATGGGCTTTGCGGAGGGCTGACACAGACACCTGTTTTTAAGGTCTGAATCAGAAGATGTAGGTTTAGCTGGGAGCCCGTCTGTATTTTAAACATAAATCCTCAGTATGTGGTTGGGTCCGCTCCTCCTTCCACAACCTGTGGAGGCAGTTCAGTTTATCCCAGCCCAGTTCTGTTTCAAGTCCAGGTTGCTAGCTCGCCATCACGTAGCAGACCACCCTGGAAATCACAAAAAAACCTGACCTATAAAAAGATCATAAAACTTAAACAAAGTTATTTATTCAATTAAATTTCAGATTAATTAAACAAAAAGGGGTGAGGAAAACTATAAGGGAATAAAGGGCGAGTGGATGCTGTTAAAGAAACGAATAAATATAACAAAAGGAGAACTCTCTATAAACCAGAGCCTATTCTATCTGTATGAAACCAAACAAGTCTGAAAAACCTCACTATCTAATCTATTCTCTAATAACAAAAAACACGTCAAGACAGCACCCCTAAAACTAGTGATTGTAACAGAAATGTCTGTGCATTTAAAACTAAACCTGCCCAGTCCCAAAAACCTTCACCACAGAGGAATTATCAGTCTAGTTAATTTGTACAATACAATCATGAATCACATACAAGGCAAGCTCCACACAACAACCACAAGCCGCCCTGACTGTCAGGCAGTTCTGGTTTAAATAATGTTGATACCGGCAATTGGGCCCCTCTGATTGGCAGGTCGGGGAAGGTGCCGCTCCAATCCTGGACCTTCGACATCCAGGAAGGTGCCAAATCAGGTGACCACGCCTCCGTCAGCAGAAACCAGTCAGGCACACCTAGATTCACATACAACACAACAATACACACAAGGGTATACTGGGGCGAGACACCGTAACACTATGTAAGAGTGACTTTGACACCACACTCAGGGCGGGAAGCTCAACTCTTACTCTGCTTACTTACTACTAAGCATAAGGAATCTGAAAATTCTGCTTTCTGATGGACCAGCAACCAAAAAAGAGAGACTTCAGGTAAATACATTAACCTGCTTATCCTCATCAGGGTCACGGTGGGGCTAGAGCCTATCCCAGCTGACACTGGGCGAGAGACAGGGTAGACTTTGGACAAGTCTCCAGTTCATCGCAGAGCACATAGAGACAACAACCATTCACACTCACACCTACAGACAATTTAGAGTCACCAGTTAACCTGTTATGGTTCATGTTTTTATGTAGATGTATGCTTCCTTAACATTAGCATACATTAACTCCAAGGTTTTATTGTCTCTGGTGGGGCAGGTCACAAACTGCTGAAAGCTTGGAGTGTAGCAGAGAGAGTGGTGTGGTTGAAATCTACAGAGATGGCCATGAATGCATTAGGATAGTCCGTTTGCAGTCTGGCTGTGACTGAGGTGATGACATCACACACAGCGTCGGCATCAGCTGATGGCGGAATGTAAACAGACATGATGTAAACTCTCTTGGCAGATAATATGGGCGTATGCTCACAGCTTTAGTGTCAATGTCCCGGCTACAGAAACAGGATTACACCACCTGTTGTTCACAAGCACTGCAATCCCTCTTCCCTTCTTCTTACCGCTCAGTCCACGGTCCCTGTTGGCCCGTACCGTCTGAGTGTTTAAGTAGAAAAAAAGGCGACAAAACAGAAGATGAATGACAAAAAACACAAAACACTTACGGGAGCTGCTGCAACAAGCTGCCACTAGTGTGGCGCCATGGCGACAAGAAGATTGCAAATCTCAAATAAAAACCGACGTGCAGTTTTTTGCACTTTCTCATAGGCTTCATTTCGCAGCCGCAGAGGTTGCTGCTTGATTTAAACTTTCAACCATTACCTAGCTAAAATTATTGCTTGCCATCATCCTCATCATCATCATCATCATCATCACCATCACTATTAGTATTATACAAATGTGCAACCTAAACAATAGTGTCTTTTGATCATTTTAGGTTAATAAAATCTATCCATCTCATTGATAAAGAGACCATGACACTGAGGTACCAGTGATCAGCTCATACAGATATTACAGATGGTAGCATATTATTGTCCAATTGTACCAACAACATCATATAGACACAAAACACACTTACACACATGCATCTTATCCCTCCAGCCCTCATCCAGACTGATATTAAAACAACTCCACATTCCACATGTGATTATACACACGTATTGATTTCCATTATGACCGCATAGTAGTTCCCATGTCTCTCCATGGGGACAGAACCTCAGAGAGAGCTGTCTCTTTTGCCTCTACACTGTACTGAATCAATGTGTCGCAATCCAGGCAATAGCTTCAATATTCTCTCCCGCTCTGTTTCCAATTTGGTGCTCGATTGGAGACATCATTCTTTAGTTGTCTTCACAGGCAGTGGCTGTCAGTGGGGACGTTAGTCTATCCACTGGCCGCTGGACTGTGCAGGCAACGCGGCATTCGTAGAGGGAGTGTATGCAGGACTCTTGTGTGATCTTGTGTTGTTGTCCTCACGATTTCCTTTGTATTTGCTGTCGTCACATGACAATTGATTTGTGAGTTGTTAAAATACACACCACTAAAGAAAGACATCAGATTTTCTGTGAGAGACAAGTGGAGCTTCAAGTGAGACGCTTGTGACTAAATTTAAAGCTGCACATGTCAATATTTTTCTATTTTAAAAATATTTTTGAAAGGTTGTTCATCACTATGAACCCAACACCAAAGGGAATTATCACTTGATCCTGCAGTCTCTCAGCGCCACAGAACATTTGAGTGCCTTTCAGCTCAATGTTTTGGTTTTATGACCCACGACTTGGTACTGTTGGTCTCACAGCTCTCATCAACCTCGGCGGCAACAAGCAGGAACCTCTGACAAGATAAACCCACTGAACACTACCTGTCCACAACCAGCCAGCAGGCAGGCATAGCTGAGACTGTGGTGAGCATACTGGAGAATAGCATATGAATAAGGAGAGGAGAGTGAATGTTGGACTTCAGACTGACACAAACACAAATCCAAATGAACGATAGAATTTGTTGGACGAAATAATCTCAAAGTCAAGGTTTACTTATGAGGCTAATCAGATTCAATCACATTTTTTTTTCATCAGGGATTGGAACTGTGCTGCTTTGTCATTGATTGGGACCATGAGATGAAACAAATGAAAAAAGAATGAATGCATCTCCATATTTAAATGCTAGTATTACTTTATGTCTGCTGGATCTGTTAATAGATAACTGTTTTTTTGTTGTTTTTGTTTTTGTTTTAATATTTGTGCACATATACAGCAGAATAAAACCAGATAATAGAAAAAAAGGTGTGAAAGGACAGTGTGTCAGATTTAGCTGCTCTATTTACAGAATATAGCAACTATGTTCCATTAGTGTATAATCTTGAAAAAGAAGACTCATTTTGGTTTTAGCACTTTTGGTTTTATATCCATAGATGCTGAAGAGTCTAGCTGGCTGTAGATAAGGCCTTCCACGTTTGCTCCTTTGTGGCCCTCGTAGTTTCTTCGCACTAGGAAAGAAAGGGGGTTGCAATCAGGAAACCAAAGACAAAGAAAGACAACCAGGGTAAAAAGTACAAAGAAAATGAATGACAGTAAAATATGACACAAGTACTTACAGAAAATGGACGGATGGATAATAAATTAAATTAAATAATATGATGGTAAACAGCCTCCAAGTGGTTGAAAAATAAATAAAACTGCAGCTTTAATATTGACTGTGTAAATGATACAAAGTTCCCATACTCGTATAAGCAGGGCCGGTCCTAGCTATGGGCAATGTGGGCGGCCGCCCAGGGCGCATTCTCCGTGGGGGGCGCACGAACGCCCGAAAAAGCAAAAAACCTCGGTAATTTTCGATACCGCTCATTAAGTTAGCGGAGCGGGCGCCCCGGGAGCGGGGTGTTGACAAGGCAGAGGGGGGCGTCGGACAGACCGATGGGGGCGCACGCATCCCGTGGCGCACGGCGCATCCAGGGGTGCACGGGCGGCCGTTAGGGCACACGAGAAAATGTTCGCCTCGTTCGCTGCGTATAAGCCAGTGTTTGGATTTCGTTGTTAAGACTTTGGCTTAAGAATTAGGTGTAAGAGGTATTTTGCAGTTGGTTTTGTAACTTAATTGATAACCGCTGGGTTGAAGACCAGCCATCAAAAATAAATGCTGGTATTACTGTACTTAAAGTGGCATTACATGGAATAATAAGCACATAATAATCATTAGCACAATAAGATATAATAAACACAATGTGCAAAAACTGTAAGAGGCTGAATAGTTTATGGGAAAGCTGTTTAGTTAATGACGCAATATTAAAGTGAATGTGATTCTCTGATGTTGCTGATGATGTTCTCCCTAATGTGTGATGAAAGTTGATCTTTGCTTCTAATGCTTTTATAATCTGTTGGTAAGACATCACAGTGTACTTGAAATCAAATGTTGCTGCAGCTTCTCGTGCCACTTTACTAAAAAAAACAAGGCTCTCAGAGGAAACCCTTGTCCTGCACCCTCATATATCATAAATGGCTGCTGCTGTTAAGGCAGTGGGTGGAACATAAAAGTGTTTACCTGACAGTCAATTAGTATGCATCACATCACATCACATCACATCAGGAGCGTCTCCCGTGTGTGTGAACAATACAAAAGCAAAAATCTAACATTTACTGATTCTAATTTGTCCGTCACAACCATTTTGGTTTTGTTCACTTCAACCATTAGAAACACTGTAACTAGAAACACACCAGTCAGTGTTACTTGATACTTTTTATTGAACTGGGTGGGTAAAAATGTCTCCTTGTTTTGGACAGGTTGTGATAATTTAGGATATTTTTTTACCATTTGTTACAAAGTTTTCACAATTTCTCATCGGTATACAGCAACACAGTATCCAGCAGTGGCTCCTAGATAACAGTTGCTATTAGCTCATGACACCACAACTACACGCGTATTTGTTCTGATTACATTACTTCTGATCAAAAACTAGCGAGTCGACAACTTTGTTAACAGCCAATCATCAACCAGGTCACCAACAGCAGACCCAGCAGCAGCTAATATCACTGACTAGTCCAACAGCAGTCAGCCCAGCTCGGCGTCTGTCTTTCAGCCTTTTATTTCACCAAGCTCTCACCAACCACTAAAAGTCAGTCCCACATTTACTCTGTCTTGCTCGCTCACTCTCTCCTTTTCTCTTCTTTGCTTCCTCCGTCAACGTCCTCTTCACTCTCTTCTCCTCTGCCATTATGTCCATAGAGGCTTCTGAGTCAAGCTCCGGTTCTGACATGACACTGGCTCCGCTCTCTGTAGGCAACCAGTAAAATAGTCGGTGGTGTGTGACTTAAAGTATCTTACTAACAAGAACTGAGTGTATCACAGCTTGATATATCTTCTTCCTCTGTGCCATTCTTGTCTACTAAAAACACATCAATGATCCACACTGTTGCACCGGGTAACACGCTCCTTTATTACCATGAACACATACACTGAAGTTTATTTTGACTCAATCTCAATGTGGGATTGAGATTGAGATTTGGGATTGAGTGAAAAGAACAGTGGTTCAGGTAGAGTCAAGGCAATTTTATTTATAAAGTCCAGAAAGACAAATTTGACTTCAGTGTAATCATTTCATCATGTAAATCTTTTACAGGTTTTTTTGCCCTCCCTGGAGAGAACCCACGCAGACAGAGCATGCAGCTCCACATGGAAAGGCCCCAGCCGAGGTTCAGACCAGGAGCCTTCATGCTGTGAGGCGACAGTGCTAACCACTGCACCATCATGCTGCTCTCTGTGTGAGTCATGTTTGAAATTGAAATCAAATTCTGAAAAACGAAACTCTATATTTGTGAGCCATTGTCTGGAAATGAACTAACACATTGTTGGTTTGGGAAATTGCAGGCATATTCTTCCAGGTCACCATTTCTCTGATATTCATGTCCTGACAGATAACATGAAAAGAAGCTGCGTTCTAACAAGCTCACCTCATCAAGAAACCTGAAGAAATGCACCTGAAAACACAGAATCCTCAGCCTCCGGCTCCACCACTTATTTTCAGAGCGTACAGTATTCTGTGATGTATGTGCGTCAGTGTGTGAACATGTGTCTGTGCGGAGTGCCACTGCATTTCATATTCCTCCCGTCTATATTTTTTATTAGGTTGTTTACCAGTGGAGCTGAATACCGAGCAGTCGGCGTAGTCAACAGAAAGCGAGGGAGGGCGAGTTGGGGGCTTTTGGCGTTCAAATCCAGAGCCATTTTTCAAAATTTGATCCAATTTCCGTAATTCTCAAGCTTCCTGTTTTCAGAGGTCCCTCCACTCTCTTTTCCAGTCTGTCACAGGCAGAGAAGCCCGAGTGCCGAGGCTTATAAAGTAATATAATCACCCACCCGCCCACCTACCACCCAACTGCTACCCTCGCACACTGATGTGGGGCCCATTCGCACGATATTGGCACAGCTGCAGCACCCAGGGTGCCTTATGATTATGAAGATGAGGAGAAACAGAGAGCTGCAAGCTGTCTGCTGTCTCCTGGGGCCCATCATCACCTCCCTGCCTCTCCCCTCCCTCCCTCCCTCTCTGACACGCAGGTGAATCTCAACTGTTTCACCTGACGCACAATGAATGTTTTTTCCACCGGTTGGTGTATTTTTTTTTTTAGTTTATCTCCGTGTTGTTGTCATCGCCCCTCAGCGTGGAGACGCGAGGCTGTGATCAGGCTGTGAATCGCTGCTCTAAATGAACCTTTTAGGCTCACAAACTCCCAGAATAATCAGGTCGGTGTTTGTGATGCCTCCCCTCGTCTGCCTGGCACTGTTCAGGGATTGTTTTTAATATAACACGAACCAAAGCTGGCAAACTCACACAGGACGACCATTGCTTGGCCCACAGACATAACAACAATTCATTTTGGCTTCAATTAGTGTTTTTTAGATTTATTCATATAAGGCACCTTCACAGTCAACAGTCAACATGCTTCAGGCCTAAAAGAACAATAATACATTCTCATATTACTGAGATGACTGGGCCTGTTATGTACAATAACACATACACCAGACGGCCACTTTATTAAGTACACTTGGCAACCACAGGCAGACAGTGGCTAAAGGCAGACTCCTCAATTCTGTGTATGCATATTATTATTGTTAATAATAAGTTTTTATTTGACAGCTAGCTTTTTGTACACTAATCTTTTAAAAAGACAGAGAGTAGAAATAATGGATTTCTTACCTTTGGTGAATTTAACCAGAACAGAGTCACAAACACACTCTAATTTTCAGTCTCATATGCAGTAAATTGATGTATAAAGGCCAGCTGACATTTAAGAGAGGAACACTACAGCAGCAGCAGGCTGAGGTGAACAAACGCAGCACAGTACTTTGACGTGAGGATCAGATCTTCATCAACTTTTCTTTCTTCTATCATCAATTAAAATGTGCCTCGATTCAACCTGATACTGATCCTTAGAATCGGCTCAGAACATCTCTCATTGACTGAAGATGGAGAGGTCTTCTGCACGCAATACTGCATACTGCAACCTTGTCTTCTCATGTTCATAAACAACTTGCACTCATATTTTCAATAGCAAATACATTTTAATAATTGCAAAGATCATGTTTTTAATTAACACCAAGTGTTCACTGTTAATTAACAATGTAATCTTGACGATAAAGAAAAACATTCCTCATTTGTTTTATTCAATAAAATCCTGATTCTCAAGTAAAACTCTAAAGTAACACACACACACACACACACACACACACACACACAGAGCCATGTGACAGGTGAACTCCAAATGTGCTGATTGTTGAGTGTGCAGGATCCTGCTGAGACTCCCCGGGTCGCCTGTGGTAGCGGAGCCTCGGGGGCAGAGTGGGGCCTCGGCAGTCAATGTAAGCCGGCGGAGCCTGGTGACAGCGTGCAGACAGGCTCCTGCAGGACCTCTTCTACAGCAGTAAATTGAATGTGCCTTACCAAGACACAGGATATGATGTAACTGTCCCTGGCATCCTGAGGTTTGACAGAAGATGATCTTATGTAAGGTACTTACAACAAGAGCCAAAGAGTCTGCACTAACGTTGTCATACAGAAGTCTCTGGGAAACATGGAAAAGTTTTGAACTTGCACCAGCATCTTTTCTTGTTCTGCAAGTGTATGATGTGTGATGCATATTTTGTTTTACTGCACTCCTGTTTCTGCAATTTGGCCCTTTGGCCCTCGCTCAAATCTTCGAGCGAGGGCCAAAGGGCCAAATTGCAATGGTGCAGACGACTGCAGACCATCCTCAAAACAGCAGATGTCGTGGGGTATTCCTGGTGTGTACTGGCCAGTACCTGTCAAACCTATGGCCAGTATTGGCCGGTATGTATCTGTGTAATCAGAGCTGTAATCCAGTAATATTTGTCACATATTGCATGGGTCAAATGGTAGAAAAGATGTAGGAAGAGTGAACCGGCTACAATCTCTTTTACATGGAATCCACTCAGATGCTGTAATCCCTGCTCGCTATTAAAGGAAGAAAGGTAACAGCAAAAACACGAGGCAGAAGAAAAATTTAAAAAAAAAGGAAATACAGTAAAAAATGTTTTTTAATTTACATACAACTGTTCTCCCTGTGTCATGTTTTTCAAGCTGTTTTCTGCAGTATTGATCGTGTTACTCCAATCTGCTAAATTCTTCTCATCGTTACAACCTCCAACCTTCTGTGGTCTGAACAGCCAGTGAGCACGCTTGTCCTGCCCACCGAACATGCATCAGTATGAAGGAGGTGTAGAGCCAGAGCCAGAGCAGCGGGGCCTACAGAGGAGCCATTAGGCAGTGACGAAGGCTAGATGGGGCCACTGACCTTCGTAAGCTTCACTCAACACTACAATCACAGCAAGGCCTGCACTAAAATAACCAATCCTCTGTGTGACCGGAGGCTTATTCCACACCAAAACTGTCTCTTTTACATGGAAATGATCAGTATTCATGTCTGTGAGTCAGTGTAATACAACATGAATCCCCCAGTGCAACTCATATTTTAGCAAATAAGCTGTTTGAATAAATTATCATGATGGTGAGGACGTGCAGCAATGGCACCTCCATGTGTCCAACAGTAATGTCATTCAGATTAATACATGTCTTTAATATAACCAAGACATGACTTTTTAAAAAGCTGACCAGTGTGACGTCTTCAAGTTCCTTCCAGTCAGTATCAGCTGCAGGTGATTATATGTCTGTCTTTCCTTTTAGTTTGTTCAAGCTATAGACCATATAAAACATGGACGTAGTCTCTGTGCCGTTCCCTACAGGTTTCTGAAAACTGCTGTGAAGCTCCGGTTGTCTCCATCTTGGCAGTCCTGTCTCCACTGGCTTCCCACTCATCCAAATAGTAAACAGACTGTACTTATATATCTCCTTTCTAGTCTTCCGACCACTGAAAGCTCTTTTACACTACATATCTCATTCACACCCATTCATACACTGATGGCATTGGCTGCCATGCAAGGTGCCAACTGCTCATCAGTTTGAGGGGCGTTCATTCACATTCACACACTGATGGCACAGCCTTCAGGAGCAGCTTGGGGTTCAGCATGGACACTTGGACTGGAGAAGTTGGGGATCAAACCACTGATCTTCTGATTAGTGGATGACACAGCCACCCCCACAAATAGAAATAGGGTATTTTAATCAAAGAACGTCACAGACATTTCATCATCTTTATTGGGAGGCTGGGGATTGAACCCAGCACCTTGTACATGTAAAGAACACACTCTACCACTGAGCTACATCCTCACAAAGTCAACCGCAAGCTGGAGTGTGGGTGGAGCTTGGGTGGGCTGAATGAATCCTGGTTGCTCAAACAAACCATCTGTCAATCAAAGCATCCACGCTAATTAATCCTGCATAACTTTAAGCCTTAATATAATGTGAACAGGTGAGTTGTATATAAATCCACCCTCAGTACAGTTGTCATGAACGAGGAAATTAGCTATAGAGACCAAAACAGTTTTTTGTACCAGGCTGTAAACATGTTTATTTCTGCTGTGAACTTGGACATTTGAACATGGGGACTTATGGAGACTGACTCACTTCTGGAGCCAGCCTCAAGTGGATGTTGCAGCTTGGTTCGGGCGCTTGTGTTTCCATGATCTTCTGGCTTTCATGTGGATATCTGGTTTTCTATTATCTTTGCATGTCTTGTACAGGTTGGACCAATGTTTTCCAACCTTTTTGGCCCCCTCATAGCTGGGTGCATAGGTCTATGAGTTGTGACCACTTTAGCCAAAGGTTATATTTCCCTCTCATAATGGCGGTGGTGGTCAAGTCCTGTAAAACCATTCAAATTCGACCATTCAGTGGGCATGTGCTTCACACTAGGACACTGGAGCCTAATCCATCGAACCCTGCATGGCAAACTTACTCTCAGCTACTCTCTGAATGTAGCAAGCTTAGTTCAGGTCGAGCGTGATAAAGGAATTGTTTGGATTTTTTCTATACTTAGATGTCTATGGTGCACCAAATATATTTAATCATTAGTATTTTCAGACAGTTTTTATACCCTGCAATAAACCCCCAGCTGGGATAGGCTGTAGCGCCACCCTGACGCCCACTGCAAATACTACTGATATTGTCATTATTACTACTTATAGTCATTTTTTGACTTCTTGTCCAAGCGAAAGTTGAGAGTGCTGATGAAGCTCATATGATATGATGAAAAGCTTCAGAACAGTTATCAAACGGACCTGTTTCATATTTTGATCTTCACGTATTTCAAAGCAGGTTGGCTTGCATATAATTCACAGCAGATAAAGTTTCTACAATTGCATATAAATAACAGTGGAAGAAAGAAATAGCAATGATAAATTCTATAACAAACACACAATATTATGAAGAAAAGGTTATCATATCCATCATATTACAGGTGAATGTCACTGACTCTCTCATATATTATTGTTATTATCAACCCGCTTTATTGACAATCCAATATTTAATCTAACTCTCACCGACTTACCTCCACACACAAAGTTAGTCTTGTGTTTGAGTTGCTGGGTTGACAGACTGTTTCGGGAAAGGCCTGATAATGACATTTTCTGTGTGTTTTAGCTTATGATCTACTTTGAGTGGGCTTTCATCTCGAGCAGTCTACCTGTGTGTCTGTGGACTTTTTTTTTACCTGCACCCTCTCTTCATTATTTGATTACTTGTAACAGTGATAAAAGGGAGACTCGGCTGTACAGTGAGATAGCCAATATACCTCCATAATTCAATTTCATCACGCTAAACTCTCCTCCGCTGAATCCTCTGAGAGTCTTAGCTTCTCCTCTTCTAACCCATCAGTCCAACACATAACCATATCAGTCTGGGGATGACTGTCACCCAGCCACACACACACATACACACACACACACACACACACACACACACACACACGCCAAATTAATAATCATCAGGCTTATTTCCATGTGTTTTCTATGCAGGTGCATCCAAATGTCAATTGAGAAATTATCAGTGCAACTGCAAATTGGAGGTTTGAATTCCTCAATGTACTGAGTGCCATACGTTAATGAGATGTGGAGGGTAAAATTGAATAATGCCAGAAAGAATTCCCGCGGTATCTGACAGAGAGAGGAGGGAGGAGGGGAAACGGTCATGCATAAACATTTCTCTCAGTGCTAGAAATCATCCTGAGCACCCTCAGTACAATTGGCTCCTCTTTAAACATAATATATTCTAATAGAGAACACACTGTAAGGACGATGGCTCCACGAGCGTCTAAAGTGATATTTGTGTTGTGCTCTCAGCTTTTGTTTTTCCATAAATAAAATTAGGCATATAAGGGCAATCTGTTAAGACGCAAGTGTGCCTGCACAATATGAGCTTTCTACAGCGCAATGTGCTTCTCTACCCAAGGGTGAGGCCTTTATTTTTTTCCTTTTTTCTTTTGTTATTCTGCCTGGTGCTGTTTGGGACGCTTCATCTAAATTTGAAGAAAGCACATCTAAATCCCAGCACAGCGATATGAAGCACCCTCGTGGCAAGGTGCCACCGGCACTGTTTGTGTTCCTCTAGCTGGTGCCATTAAGCGCTCTTAGCAAAAACAAATCTTTTCTTGTACTGCAAGCGCTCTTACTTCCATTTACAGCGTCCCAAGGCTAACAGTCAACACCTGCGCACCATTATACCAGTCAGTGTGTAAGTTCTACACTAAACACCGCCTTGGAAATAGTTGATTTGGCACTAAAAGCTGCGTCTTTGATTGTTCTTCAATCCTTCATAATTCAGTCCATGTATGTGATACACAGCCCTGAGATCTCAGGTCTTTCTCAATACAGAGTACACCACGTTGGAACTTACCTTCTTAGAAATTTAAACTTGATGTAATATGTTTTATTTGTAACAGGGACACGTAGTTTCGCCTTTCTGATGTTACATGTAAACGTCTATGTGAAGCATTGACAGTGGACAGAGCTTCTGGATCTGTGAAGTCAAGCTAACGCAGAAGTATCTTAAGCCTGTATTTTCTTTAATGCCCAGCAGGGGGTACCTCAATTTACAACAATAAAGTCTAGTTGTATTGATCCTGATGAGAAAATTAGCTTACTTCCATCAGTGATTAATTACCTCAGTAAATGGTTTTCTCACACAGCATGATGTCTCACATCATATGTTTTCAGAAACATAAATTTTAGAGTACTTTTTCTATGCTTGGGTAATGCATTACATTAAAAACCTCACTGGGTACGTCTCTGTCACGGCGAGGCCATGATGCTGTTTTGGTCAAACACCACCGGGAACGTTTCAGAAGCGGAGCGTTTAGCCTGCAAGACTTTGTTAACTTGCTCAGATTTGGTCTTGGCTTCTAAATATGTCAATATTCTGCACAATTAATTAGTTTCCCTTTTGGCTGTTTTTACCACCGGGTGTTTTATTTTGAATTCTTTATGTCTGTTATGTGCAGATTGCCGTGGGCTCCCTGTGAGCCAAGCTTCTGGGATGCTTCTGAAACGAACTACGACTGGGCCGGCGGGTTTGAAACATTGACTAGAACATCCACACACAGAATGTGTTACATCAGTACCCAGTGGAACTTATTGATGATAAAATATGGCGTGGCGATCTGCTCGTCACACAAGTTGATCGATTGATTAAACTCTTGTCAGAAGGCGGGTCCAAAATGGAGACAAACAAACATAAATGTGCTTCAAACAAGTATTAAAGCTACAGCCATGTGAACATGTCCACAGTCACCTACTTTTAGCCTTGAGAAGCATCATTCTAGTTTAACCAGGCTGAGGTGAAACTAAAATAAAAGTGCTTGGCATGTAAATAGTTCTCAACAGTAACGACTGTGAACCTCACATTACTGAAAACATCAGAACACATTTTCTAGTGGACATTATTTTGATGAATCAAACACATATTTTAAACCAGTGCTGTTAAAGATTCAAAATATTTTAACTAACTGCTAATTTAAGGCAATCTTACTACATAAGTGGTCATTTATCCACTGTACAATAAGACATGCCATACACAGTCCTCTAGATTTATCGATTTATCTATATGCATCCTCCATACAGTTCTCTATATTGTTTTATCTGATCCTATTTTACTTGAATTTTACTTAATTTATTTAGTTATAGTTTACTGCTTACTGTTAAGAGTTTGTTTACTGTTTACTTTATATATTTAGATAAGAGTCTATTGTTTATCTTATATTGTATCTCTTTCACACCTCCTTTATTTGGTATACAAGTGTCTGTATGCTGGAAATTCAATTTTCTTGAGGGAGTCATCCCAAAGGGATCAATAAAGTGCAGTCTAAGTCTAAATTCACCCAACACTAACATCCAATCACATGATTTGACCTTTTCATCAGAAACAGGTGGATCATGACGGATGATGTTATTTTGGACTCCTGAACTTTGGACAGGGCTAGCTGCTTCCCTTTGCCTGCCTGATGAAATTGAAAAGTTTTTCTTCCAAATATTAGAACTCATCCAGCTTCTGTAGGAGTAATTCAAAAGCACGGCAAAATAAGATTTCCCTTGCAAGTGGAAAAAACGATTCAATTACTATTTATTTACCAGATGACCTCTGACCTTCTGTTGGGTGAAACGTGGCAGCTAATTTGCATCTTTACAAGTTATGGACATTGCAGATTGACATGGGATTTATTTATTTATCTCTGCCGGTCCCTCATGTGAATAAGACCTTAGTAAAGGTTTCTCTTTAAACAAGCTTTTGTTCAAACTTAAGAATATCTACAGTAGACAGCCCGTCCCTAGAGACAATTTACTCTTTGAATCCTGTAAATGTGATTTTACTTATTTTCATTCTTTTCATCAGCAACACTGTGTTGACCTTCAGGTTTTTGTTTCTCTTTTCCCACAATGTCCTCATTGTTTGTCCTGAAACTGTACGCTAGTTTGTAACCATTTCAAGAAATATATATATATTTTCTAATATTGCTGTTTGAAACAGCACCAGAGCTTCTCCTTGCAATGTGCTGGAGCCGATGCCGTTGTAATGTTTAATAAATCTTCACAGGCAGCAGTGATGCATGGATAATTTACAACTCAGGGAATGTTTATCCGATAGGCCACAGAGACGGGTTAACCAGACACCATTTCTCTCATTGTCCTGTGACATTTCACTTATTGATAATTTATGTGGAAAGTATTGTGCACAGATTAGCAGTGCGAAGAGTAATCACAATTTATGGCCTTAAAAGGGCAGGCCATCAGGCCGCTTGCTGTACAGGATAAAGAAAAATGCCCGGCGATGAGATCCCGGACACTGGGCTCTCTCTGTCATACAAGAAGCACAGATTTAACTGAGGAACTGAGGGCAAGTTAGTGTTTGTGCTGCAAGTAGAAGTCACTGTCATAGATATGGACCTGAGGAACTTTTTGGAGTACATTGTACTTGTTGGAATATTTTGAATGCAGCATATATTTTACTCCTTTGAGTGCACTTTTACAGAAAAATCTATACTTTTACTCCATGCCACTTTAAAACTCCAGTATCGTCTGACCCCAGGTCTGCTGTGGCTCTCTGTTATCATGCAGCCATGCCACATGTCTTATTAGAATAAAGAAGGAAGCTACATTCAGATGAGAGAAAACATTCCTGGCCTGCTTTGTGGGGACGGCTACTTTAATTGTACACGCTGAGGTAAAGTTAATGAAGCTGTTTGTACTAGACAATACATCCTAAACATGTCACCATCACGCCTTAATTAATCTCAGTGAGTCATACGACATTAAACACTTTTATTAAGTTTACTTTCTGCTCATATTTTTATTTGAAGAAATCTTTTAATACCACTGAGCAATATATCTCATGAAGCCCATACATAATGGTATACATTACAGTTTTGATATCCATAATAAAATATATCTCCTGTCTCATGCTCATTAATATTAATAAGCTGCTCTTGAGTGACCTATGGTCAGGCCAACCACAGGTGGGCTGTGCAGTGGGTGTGGCTTAGGGCGTTAACTATATGCCTGTGACATCACTGAGGGTTAAAGACTTGTTTAAAGGCACAGTTTCTAAATATGGGCTGTGTGCATTTCTCTGTGCATCGAGCCTTTTCGTACTTTTACAGTATGTAAACAGAACCTCGACCTGCCATATGATCATATGACCTATAAAGGTTACTGTGTTATGTGACGATCACTGTAACTGTACACTGTAAAGTGTTGATAGTCTTTATATTTACTATTCATAGTACCTGATAGTATGGAAGGACAAAGTACAGCATTAATACATGAGCTTACAGTGAATTCAATTTTATTTATATAGAACCAAATCATAAAAGAATCTCATGACCCTTCCCGACAGCGGCTGTGGCTCAGGAGGTAGAACAGGTCATCCACTAACCAGGTGATCAGCGGTTAGATTCAATCTGCGGTCCGAATTGCTCCTGAAGGTTGTGCCACATGTGTTTGTGAATGAGATTCACCTTTGCAGCAAGGAAGAAGTTCCTTTAAGAGGCAGAAACCTCGAACAGAACTCAGCTCACACCAGTATAAATAATAGAGATGTTTTGTGATCAAGCTTGGAAACAGCTATCCTGGCTCAAATGCCGAACTTCTTTCTCTAAAGCCGGTAAATATTGTCCTGCTATATTGAACTTATCGTCTATTTGTGACATTTCATCACAAACCAACAAACTTTGAACACATATTTACACATATATATATCTGAATACATATTCAACTTTACCTCAGGAAGACTATAAGTAGTTAAAGTGAACGTCCTTCATGTCCACACGGCCCAAATAAATGTGTAAAAGAAAGCTGAGTGTCTGTTTATCTTTTCTACCTCTTTTACTGGTGAAGTAAACCACTGATGTAGTTTTTTTTTTCTTCAGTCACTCTGAGCGTTAATTTCAAGACTTAAACTGCTATTTCAGGACTTATTACCGCAAAAGTTTTGGCATCTCTACACACCTCTGGATAAGACAGAAAACCACAGAGACAGGCTAGTGCAGAAGGATGACATGAATGGAATTAAAATCCCAAGAGTGTTCACAAACAGTCAGTAGCCGGCCTTACAGCTGTACTCTACTCTGTTTTCAGTGAAACACACAGGGAGCCAACAGGCAACACTGAGTATTCAGTCTTTTTTACATTTCAGTCTGCTGCTGTGTGGAGGGTAATAAATCATGTCTCCATCTCCTCTTAGAAGGCTGCAGACACTTTAATCATCCCGTATTCTTGTGTGTTTAGCCATAATAATTTGGCTCTATCATGCAAGGACAGTCCTGGCTGTGATTTATGTGTGTGAGTGTGAGAGAGAGAGTGGTGGAAGGCGAGCCGGAACACGGCCACACCGCTGCTGATGTTTCGGCTTGTTTTTTTTACTTCCTCTAATCTTTCATCCTGGGGTCTACATTCTAACTGTTCATGTCCTCGTTCAGTTTCCACCCTCTGACTCTGCCGAAGAAGGCGTCCATATGTTGCTCTTTATTAATGCTGGAAGAGAGAGCTGAAGAAGACAGGCTGAGTTGGCTGATGCCACAGTATACTGCACTGTTACAGACAATGAAATTCATCTGTCACTCCGGAGAGCTGCGATCTTTTGGTGAATGTATATTCAAATCGGGAGAACAAACTTTTTACAAATATTCAGAAACAGTGAAGCAGCTTGTTAAATAAAAATATGTTTTTTCCTCTCCTTGGAAGCGGTCTTGTCAGGCAGAGCTCCCTCCTGGGCTGCGTATGAATCCTCCTTTTCAAATCTCAGCAAATTAAGCGAAGCAGCTCGGACGTAATACCTTAAAAATACACTCAGACAATATCCATCGACCTTGCTCCATTTCAAACCTCCACCATTTGAATACATCGTTGTAAGATTGATTTTGCGGTTCACTGTTACTTCCATTCCTCTGCAAACTCAACACACTCTGTTTCTTGAACACATACAAAGCTGCTGAAAATACAGTACATTTGGTGCAGCAGCAATTACATCGATACAATATTATATTTACTATATATTCAGTACATCCTTACACTTACTTTATATTCTACACACTGCATATGCTTTACAGTTATTGGCTTTCTTGCTGTGTGCTTGTCTCTACAGAATATTATTATTTCATAATATATTATATATTACCTCCAGCAGTTGGCTGGCTCAAAACCTACCATCAGCTCTGAAGCTCATTAATTAGTACATTATCAGAGTACCTCCACAATAACACACCTCAGCTTGTTTTACTGAGGGCGCTGTAACAGATTCTTGTTTATCTCAAAGCACATAGAGTGACTTTATAGATAGAGTCACACATCATAACACCATTTAGCTCAGCTAAGTGTGCTCTTCCATCATCTACCTACACAAACCTAAATATGGCACACAAGGCTGAAGGGAGATCGTAATAAAGTCATAACTGATGTTTCAGTGTTTTTGTCACACATATGCTATATAGACTGCTCAAATCAGATCTCAATAGGGGAAAAAAATCAGGGGATTGGGTAATGTGTTAAGAACGAAACCTGCCAATTCTGGTGTTCTGTGGCAAATGTCAGTCGAGCTCCATGGTGCCGGGCAGTGAGCACAGGGTCCAGTACAGGACATTGGGTCCTCAGGCCACCCTCATGAAGTCTGTTTCTGATTGTTTGGTCAGAGACATTCACACCAGTGGCCTCCTGTAGGTCTTTTGTAGGGCTCTGGCAGTGCTCATTCTGTTCCTCCTTGTACAAAGGAGCAGATACTGGTCCTGCTGATGGGTTAAGGACCGTCTACGGCCCTGTGCAGCTCTCATAGAGTAACTGCCTGCCCCCTGGAATCTCCTTCATGCTCTTGAGACTGTGCTGGGAAACACAGCAAACCTTCTGGCATGGCCCATATTGATGTGCCACCCTGGAGGAGTTGGACTACCTGTGCAACCTCTGTAGGGTCCAGGTACTGCACCATGCAACCTGTAGTGATACTGACTCTAGCCAAATGCAAAACTAATGAGAAATTGGTCAGAAAAGATGAGCAGGGAAAAAATGTCAGCAGCCTCCACCTGTAAAACCATTCCTGTTTTGGGGTCATCTCATTGTTGCCCCTCTAGTGTACCTGTTGTTAATTTCATTAACACCAAAACAGATTAAAATGATAAACAATGCCCCCAACTACTTACCTGACCGGATCAATATCCCAGAAGTTGAACTGGCTTGATGCTATACCTGGATTAAAAAGTGTTCCTTTAATTTTGGGCAGTGTATGTCACCTATACCCCATCATTAAAAGGTAATGTTTCCAGTATTTTCAGGTATTCTTCATGGTATTTTAGAGTTTGTCACAGGAAGCATGCAGCTTGGAGCATGCTGGGAGCCAAACCAGTGGAAGATGCTGGTAGTTCATAGCGCTAGCTGCAATGCATAGCTGTGGTGATGTAATGCACACTTGCTATTGGCTATTGTAAGCTACAGTCAGTCTCCATGAGTCCCTTCCTATTTGTTGGCACATCTGCCTGTTCCCTTCCGGCTAATCTAAAAACCAGCAAAGACAGTTTTTGGTTCATTTACATGATGTAACAGATCTTTATTTTTCATATTTAACAGATTCAGTGTGCACAGAGCCTCAGCGTTATGCAACGTGTCATTCATCAAAGGTATCAGGAGACTATAAGACTGATCAAACATTTAAAATCCACATAAAGGAACAGTCTGTAATCTTTATGTGTGGTTTGCATTTGAATGGCAGTCCTATTATGTAAATACATGGGGCACAATTAATATGTGGATAATGCAGATCATCATCTGCATACTGATTGACCATATGATGGACCATGTGACAGTTGGGATGGATATGGAATATGGTGCACAGATGACCTTAAAGCATTTCATTTTCATTTGTTATTACAACACATGTCAGTTATTACATTTTAGATGTAAAACCAAACTATTTATCACATTAGCATAGGCTGAGCTATCCTGACCACAAGACCCTATTTATAGTATTGAACTGACACTGACAGCACCACTATGACCTTGATGTGTGGTGAAAACCGACCTACTCCTTTAAACAAATGTGGCTCCTTCAGTGAACAGTCCATGTTTTTTCTGTGGAAATTGAAACCAGAGGCCCGAGCAAATGAAAAAGGGACAGTGACAGTAAATTTCTTTCCAGTTGTACCAAACAGATGCTGCAATCTGCTGTAATGTTTTGAACAGCCAAACAGGTGATGTCTCACCTCTCACTGGCTGAGAGAGAAAGAGAAAGAGAAAAGGGATGGAGAGAGAAGGAGGGGGGGAACAGGGATTGAAGAGCAATCACAGAAGAGAAATGTCATATTTGCATATCTCAAAAATACATCACAGGACAGCCATAAAGGGGTCTGTGAACACAGTTTTGCATATTGAGAGAAATTTCTGCTGCTTTTCAGAGAGTGTTGTTTGTGTGCAATTTTAAGAGGAAGATAAAGGTTGTGTTGGGAGGGAGGGAAACATATCAGTCCCACTGCTGAAAACTAAAAGCTGGACTCCAAGAGAAGACAGGTTTTTTTTCATAAAAGACATATGACACACACACACACACACACACACACACACACAGACTGATGAGGCCTATCTGCAGTTTGTCAGCGATGTTGTCCTGTGCTTGGACTCCAGACAGACTGAAAACCTTGGTGTATTTCGGGAGATGCCAAGTCATTTTCACCTGATGGGCCTAAAATATGAAATATGCTGGGATTAAAAACTTCCCATGTTTCCAGAAGAAGCATGCAAGTTGGATTAGTGCACATTAGTAGCCTCTGGTATAAGCACTGCCACTCAGGCCTAACTTCTCTGTTAGTGGAAGTGTGTTAATGAAGAAGTCAGCCAGTCCGCTCAGCCCTGTTTGACGCCAGTCATCTCCTTACTTCTTTCAACACGCCTGGTTCAGTCAGACGAAGCCAATATCTCAATTAGAGCTTTCGGAGACAGGTCTCACGCTGAAGCCCTGTAATTTCTCCCTTCACCAGCAGCCACGCTCCCCCTCCAAACAATAGGACCATCTTGTTTTGATTTGATTAAAATAGATTAATTAATTACCGTGCGCCAAAGCTGTTGTCTGTGATTAACCAGCAACACCCAATCAGCTGGCAGACGGAGGAGCGTGATTGGCCATCCTTCCTGTCTCACCTGACAGTAGATTAAACTAAACCTCGTTGGACCATACAGAGATGGTGTTGACTGATTCCAGATACTGACGTGCTCTCAATGGGAAAATTGGGATTTGATTTTGCTATTGGAGAATTGTATCTCCAGCATGGATCAGACAGTGACAAGTATAGTAAATCAGTCAAAACTATTTCTGTAATTAAAGACAGTAGACATGTACACATGCAACACAACACGAACCCTTTAAACCTTTAACCTTAACCCCAGGAACTTCTACCAACACTCAACAGCTAAATTGGACCAAACCTTGATGGAATCATTATTTTTATTATTTTGGACAATGTTCACCAAAACATAATGTCCTTTATGTCACAAGATCAGAAAACACTCACAGGTCATTTTGAAAATCACACAATGTTCTTTAGGAAATGTGTCTGCTTATGTTTTACTTTCAGAAGCTGTCAGTGAACAGAATCCAATGTGATGATGACGATCTTAAATACACAAGGAGCTGCAGGGCCTTGTCTGGACTAGGGAAACTGGGGATCCTTTCTGGAGTTAGACCCAGGAGAGGAGAGCTCACAAGCAAGCGTCTGGTCGTCAGGTCTTATCCCAAGGGGCCTGAAAAAAACAAAAAATTATATGATACTGGTTACTGTTGGTAAAGCTGAAATTTTAAATAATCTACACTTGATGTTGACTGTTCATAGACCAGAGCCTGCATGTCCCAGGGGAAGTTGTGGCTGTTCACAAGGTTTCTTTTTTTTTTTTTGCAATGAGCTGATTAGATCCACCTGCAGTAAGTGAATTTTATTCCAATAAGTAATCAGTATCATGTTCAGTTTGTCACATTTATGACAAAACACATTTTATGAAAATTACTTCAAAATTAAAAAAGTTACCAGAGACAGACAGACAGCGGACAGCGGAAAACCAACAGGAAATTATGCCATTATACCATCAGTATACTATATTTGTTTTTTTGGATTTTCATGAATTTGACATCTGTGTGTGTGTGTGTGTGTGTGTGTGTGTGTGTGTGTGTATATATATATATATATATATATATATATATATACACACACACACACACACACTGTTTTTTAATCAATAAGAACACACTCCTTTTCCTTAAGTTTCCTATCTGCAGGATTAACATCAGTATTCCAAAGATAGCTCACATACAGTACAGTGTTTGCCTGCACCGCAGAGTCTGGAGCAGCTTTATATGGAGAGCTTCTCTTTACTGGAAGTGTACCAGAGCTGTTTGTGCCTCGGAGATGTTATTAATTCCCTGCCAGGGTTTTAAACAGTAGCGTGTCTACGCCGCACGCCGTGACCTCCGTTCCCTTTCACTGTGGCTTCCGAGGAGAATACAAATAAGGTTTCACTCAGCCGAATAAACAAATGCTTAGTTTAACTGAGTGGCCTTTTACAGGGGCTCAGTGCCCTTCTTTTTACAATTTTCTCCGTTTCTGAAATGTCAGCTCTCCTCTGCACGCTGTTTATCTTACCATCTAATTCCTGTCACAGAGAGAGAGGCAGAGAAAGACAGACGGGTTACCAGCCACACTGTTTTTTATAGAGCAGTTATGGAGGGGTTGGCCTTTTTGGGGGGTTTGAACAATGTTCTGCTCGCACTCTGTCATTTCTCACTCTGTGACTTTTAGGAGCTTATGACGGATGGTTCGCCGCCTCCCGCCTCTTCTACATTAAACTGAGAATGGTATCGCTCAAAGTAGGCCTGTAATGCACAAATAACCGGCAGCCATTTTAGAATAAATGCATGGCTGTGGCAGCGGGACGTGGCAGACCTTTGGGTGAACCCCAAATGGAGCCTTCTGTTTCCTATTTAGCCAATGCCTGTGATCTGTCATATGTACATATATGCAGACTGCTCTCTACCCACTCCACTGCCACTGAGAGCTGTTTCTGATAGTGGGAGAGGGAGGAGGTGGAGGGGAAAACAGCCAGCCTCATCTAGTGTTACACCAATGTTGTAGTTTGCATAGACGGCTGATATTGGCCTTTTATTAAAACTCAAATCCAGGCTGGTTGGTTTGCTCTCCATCTGAAACAACGAATATTACAGTTTTACATTTCCATTCAGTCTGAACTGGAGCTGGAAGGAGGTTGTGTTTTGTGTTTGTCCGTCTGTCTGTGTGTCTCTGTGTGTGTTTATTAGAAGTTCGAAACAGATTTGGCTGATATGTGGTGGGCTCTCATTTGGTCAGGAGCCAGATCTGGGAGGAGCCATTTTCTTTTTGCAATATTCTCTAAGTATTATGTTGTGTTTGTGAGAAAGTTTAGAGCCTTTCCCTCTCTGAATAAAATATGAAACCATTTCTGGCAAATGTAATAATGTTGAATGTGCACTAGTCTGTCAGCAGCTTCGGTGTGGAAACACTGGTATCAAACCAAAACACATCACATGGACACATTTATTCCCACTCAAGATCCGTCAGGAAAATAGCTGTGCTATGGTGGGACATCCCCAAGTCCCAAAATGTCCTTCGAAGTTTTGAAAACCAATTTCGGAGCACAATATTCTGTAGAAACAGAAGAAGAACGTCAAGGAACAGGGTGATGATTTGAACAAATAGTAACTATGGTGCTTCTGTGGAGCCTCAACAGGTGTCAGAGCTGGGAAATAGTACATATGATAAATGGAAGTGTGTCAGTTGTCTCTATGTGCCTTGTGATGGATTGGCGACTTGTTCAGGGTGTACCTCGCCTCTCACCCAATGTCAGCTGGGGTTAGCTCCAGCCCCCCACGCTAATGATAAGGACAAGGGGTTATGTATAATGGATGGATGGAAGTTTGTCAGTCTGTGTCAGTTTAATGCGAGGTCCACCACAGCACAAATGATATTTGTACAGTGAAATGATTCCTCCTCACCATTCCAGTTACTTTATTACATTATTGATCCTGGTCTTTCTTACAATGTTCAAACCGAGGTTATTGTCCTTTTTCCAGGATAAATTAATTCTAGGCAAAATAAATCTGTGTAAAATGTATGATGTACCCCTGGACACTGCAATGTTTCCATCAAGTGGTAACCTCCGTGGCTGCGAAATGAGGCCAACACCGTTTGAGGAAAACTGCAGCTCCTCAAACGTAGAAGAACAAGATGCAACAAAGTGAAAATGAAACTGAACAAATCATGACATATAACACGTCATGAGCAGACCTCTGTTGCTTGACATTCCCCATCTCTCGTGCCCTTCCTTTCCTGCCGTCTTTCTGTCGACTATCAATGAAAGCATAAAACACCGCCGCCCAAAAAATAATGTTCCAGTCTCAAAGATTACTTGTAACTCCACGTTATTACTGCGCAAAGACAGGAACCAAGACGAGAGTATCTGGGGAACAAAAAGAAAGAGCTGCAGTGATGAAATGTGTCTGTCTGATCTGTCTATCTGTGTTTCACTGAATAAAAAAATCCTGTCAAATATGAGAGGACAGAATGAAAATGAAAATTCACACTGTGCTCGATCTGAACACACTTTTGGCTCACACACTTTGAAAACATCAGCAGTGAGCTGTGGGACATTTGGGGATTGAGGGCCATCATAAATAAAATCGGGCTGTGAGTCTTTATAACATTTACTAGAGATGAATAAGAATGTATTTTCTATTGCACACACAGCTCAGTGTCTTCCCCTTTGCCGCTGCTCGCTATGTATTCATCCTGGCAACCGTTAACATCCCCTGCAGGCACTGAGAGGAAGGTTCAGATGTGACTTTAGCTGTCTGGGGGAAAGTAGTGCTGGGAGTCATTAAAGCCTCTTCTTGTCTTGTCTAGTATGATCACTGCTAAAATGTTTTCTTGGACTACATAATAAAATTCTTTGAAGACTCACAGCATGCTGCTAGACTCAAAGCTTTATGAACAAAGAGTGTTGAGACGGAAAAGAAGAATAAAACTGAAGATGATGGAGACGGAGAGCAGAAATATGACAACATTGGTTAGAATGCTCAAATTAAAGTAGAATTTTATGTCTAAGCTCTGATGTTCATGTGAATTTTAAATGACGACCCTTTGGATCATAGACGTATCGGATCAGAAAACAGTCATATGGATGAGTTTTATTGCAATCATGTGACTTTTAAGAAGCAATAACGCAACAATGGCATGTCCACAAGATCAGAACACATGCATAACTATTTAATATTGAAGCTAACAGCTCATGAGTAGCATGAAACCATCAGCAAATCTGTATATCACATCTAGATAGTTCTCTCTCTCAAATCACCAAATACTGCCCTTGGTGACGCTGTAATGACCCCTTAGTGTCGTTTTTGGACATGTCTCATGTCGAGTGGTGACGTGGATGGATAGGCCAAATAAACACACGACCACATGCTGACCACAGAAGTGAATGTTCACTTCTTCTAATTACCATGGTGTCACACCGCGGTGAGGTCAAGTTGGGTTTTTGTTCTGTCTTGTCATTTCCTGTTTTATTTTGAAATTTACCTGCCCTCTCGTTTCAGGTCACTTGCCCTTTTCATGTGTCGCCGGTCTGATTGTCTTCCCCACCCTGATTGTTCCCACCTGTTCCCCATTACCCTGAGTATATCTTGTCTGCGTCTCCCTTTGTGTGCCAAAGTGTTTCATCTCTCGTAGTGTTCACCTAAGCCTTTTTCTAGTTTTGCTATAGTCTTAGCGTTTTTGCTCGTGTGTTTTTGTTTCTTTCTCGATAGAGTGATTTTTTTTTTTGTAATTTTCTTAGTCTAGCCTTTTGTTTTATAGTGTTAGTTTTGTTGTTTTTTCAGCCTCCATTGGAGAGATTTCAGTTAATGTTTTGCAGCCTGTTGATTTTCCTCACTGTGAGTGATTTTGATTTTGATAACTTTTTTTCATAAACCAGGTTAGATTTTTTTCCTCCTTTTGGAGTGATTTTTGTTTTCCTTAGTTTAGGCCTGTTTTTCATAGCCTGCCTTTGCATCACTCTGTCGAGAGGGTTTTGTTATTTTAAAATAAAATCAGCTCGCTGACACCTCTGCGTCTGAGTCCTGCTTTGAGTCCGGCCTGACACATAAGATCACTTATGTGACATATTTAAGTTATGTCAGTTACATGAGGTAACATACGATCTTTTCCTCAACATGATCTGGTAGCGTTTGTGCAAGTTTAACTGTTTCACACTGCTTATCATGCAAGCCTTATTTTTAAGTCTAATCGGATATTTGCATATTTATTATTGCTGTTTGTATCTGAATGTATACCTGGAGTGGGCCATGCTTAAAAGTTGTTCATTTAAGTGTAAAGTTGATCACAAGTTGCTATATTTATTATTAATTAGCAAACTGATATTTACTAGTGCTGAGTGCTCACTAAATGATATTAAGTTGACTGGTAGAGAGGTTCCTCCATCTTCTTCTTTTGAAGGGTAGGGGCACCAACCAAGCTGGATGATTTGGGAGTGAGAACGTGTTGTTCATGTAACTCGATGCTTGTTGAAATGCATTTACTGAACAGTAGTCAAAAACTCCACAGGGTATCTTTAACTATTGATAAAGCCATTAAATACAACTCATACATGTACTCCAGACATTTAGTATTGCACTTTTACTGCAAGTTGGAGCATTTGAGAGACGATTTTCCTTTTGTAGTATCATTCCAGATGAGTCAAAAGGAAAAAGAAAGACATTGTCAGCAGGCAGATAGTACTCCTCAAACGGATCCTCAAAGTTGGACCTTTAATTACACAGAAAAGGAATGTTTATGGCTAAAATCTCTAGTTTTATTTATTTCCATTCATCCTGCCAGAATTATAGTGATACTATACATATAGGACTCATAATAAAACATATAAATTAATATTATTGAGGTTATGTTATAAAGCTACAAGCGAAATAATTCATTCTTTACTATGATATATGCTTTGCCTGTTTGAACAAATGAGAGGGATTGTGAGCCGTTGTGGAACCACTTTTCTAACCAAAGAGCCCTGAGACTTTTAGCTTGTTGCTGATTTAAGGCCTTAGAGGAAAATCCAGCTGATAAATATTTTACAGCCGTGAACATAGATCTGCTGCATATTCTCAAACAGTCTCCATTAGTGGGTGGAAACTTGCTCTGATCGCTGCAGCTTACTGGGCATCAACAGGCTACACTGTGGATGCAACGTGATAAGCTATGAAGTGTGCTGCCTGCTGGGTGATTGATACACATTATCAAGGCTAGATAGACGGAAATTGCTGTTGTCCATCTCATTTGCACTCATTGATCCATTTTAAGGCTGCAGGGTGGGAGAGAGAGGGAGAGCCAGACTGAGAAAGAGGGAGAAATGGTTGATGTTGGCTGCAGGTGAAAGTCAGCAGCAGTCCAGAGCTTTTCATTACCCACACCCAGCTCCATCTCAGCACAGTGTGCAGGGTCTCCTCTATAGGAGGGACACCACAGGGGTTCGGCAGCATTTGACTCAAATGCAGTAAAAGACATTGTAAGAAGGGCTGGGTGATAATTCAATATTAACGTTTATTGTCTCTGAATGATTGAGGAGAAATTCTCTCCAGATTAATGGTGTTTCTTTAGATTTATGGAAAGGTCACATGTTAGCTTCCACATTTTTAAGCATTACATAGAAATTAGCAAATTTTAATCCCACTGTGGTAAATATGTTCAGCTGTACTTGAGTATTTGTTCTGATTACATTACTTCTGATCAAAAACTAGTGAGTCGACAGCTTTGCTAACAGCCAATCATCAACCAGGTCACCAGCAGCAGACCCAGCAGCAGCTAATATCACTGACTAGTCCAGCAACAAGAAACCCAGCTTTGATGTCCTTTTCGCTCTTTTCTCCTCTGCCATTATGTCCATGGCTGCAAAGCCCGGTGACATTACCCGCTTGCACAGCTCTGGTTCTGGCATGACATCAGCTCCACTCCATTCGCTGGTGGCCCGGGATTAAAAACCTCATCTTCCTGCTGCCTGTGGTGCAAACACTAACACTCCCTCGGTAGCTCAGTCCCAGCAGCCCGGCTAACAAAGAGCTAACATTAGCTAACAGCAGTTACAGTTGGCAGCTGTTCATCTACTGTCCATTAGGAGACTCTGTAAACCCTCACATTAATACATGAAACAAACACAAATGTCATATTTCCACATGGTTTTCTATCATTTACAGCATGACAGGAGCACTTTTAATTATGCCATGGCTTCTTCTTCTTCTGAAATGGTTTGATGGCACCTAGCTGGAGAATTAGCTCCATATTCACGTAACAGTAGTGGATGGAAAATGCAACAGAATACCATCACAAGCTAAAGCTTCATTGTCCACACTGTTGGTTTATCAAGTGACCTGAAACAGTGCAGCACAGTAACACTGTAGCAATGACAGATGAACAATGAAGACAAAATCAATAAAAAGAAGCCCAGGGGTCAGCACTTTAAAAACTCATGATCATTTCCTGGTGTTTGTGCTGTGTTTGAACAGACTTTGTGCGTTTTTAAAGTTACGCAAAAAAAGAAACATGCAGTCAATCTGGCACCACGGCACCATGTCTTCCATAACTGAAAAGAGGAAACCGTGTTTTTTAAACATTCACACTCAGCAAAGATAAATGAAGCAATCGGCGGCAGCGAGCCACCAGCAGCAGTGGAACTGAGTTTGTGTATGATGCCCAAAAGTGCCCCTAAGCAAGGCATGGTGTGCCAGCAGGGAGCCAGTCTCATTACACAGAGCCTTACATGGGATGTTAAGCTCTCCACAGCCTCGGCTCCTCATTTGTCCAGGAGGAGACTGGGAGCCACAAAGGGAGAGTGAGACTCAAACCTCTGTCTCCTCGTCCTCGCCCCACCTCATCTTTCTCCACCCGCGCAATCTCCCTAAAGCACCCCTGCAACAGTGGAGGCAATATTTTGTGACAGAATCTCTCAGACTATTAGGCACCCAGAGGCACCTCTGGGAGTCATCGCTCTCTCTCACACACTCTCTCTCTCTCTGACTCTCCTCCTCCCGCTGTCTCCCTCTCAATCTCCCTCTCTCTCTCTCCTGGCAACACAGCTGTTATCTCTCAGAGATGAACACTCACATGCTCACACATACATATGCACACAAGCATTCCCTCATGCACATTCACCATTCAGACCCCTCCCCAAACACATGCACGCAGAAAATCATTCACCCATGCAAATTCACCCCTATCTAAACACACACACACACACACACACACACACACACACACACACACACACACACACACACGCTAAGAGACACAGTGCCTTCGGCAACAGTAAACTGTTCTTTGTTTTATTCTGCAATTCTTCACTGCAGCAGCTACAACAGGAGAATCAGACACATGTAGGAGGAGATGAAAGAGAGAAATGAAATGATATTAGGTGAGAAAAACAGTACATTTTATTCTGTGTTTTCACATCAGATTTTATAAATCAAACCATGGACAGTTTAAAACATGGATGTAGTCTCTGTGATGTCACTCACAGGTAGAGATGTCAAACATCGGATGCTTTTAAGGAGTCAAATCTTTCCGAGTCAATCGCTAAACAGATCTTATGAGTCATTTGAGTCATTTGTCCATATACATATAAATTCTATCAATGAAACACAAGCCCGCCTGTCTTGTGCATTTGAAATTTTGATGCAGGAAATAGAACTTTGCATTTTTCTTATTAAAAATTCTCTAACATTAACTATGAGGCTGTTAGTAGTTCACAATGTTTTTATTTAGCTGGCATTATATTCACACAAATACAACAGCATTATAATGTCATAACTCAGTCAGCATCATTCATTCAACTGTAAATACAGTAAATGACATCGTAGAAATCCATAATTATTGATTATGCTAACACATAATGCTGCAAATAAAATGCTCCTCTCAGTGTTTAGGCTGTACTAGCCTAGCCTCTAAAGTTTAACACTTAATTTATTTTAAATCAAGTGCAGTGAATTAGAGCATTATTATTAACATCATAATGCTGTAGTAAAAATGACGTTACGCTCCTCACATTGTTTTTAGCCTATGAGCTATATTAGCCTCAGCTCCATAAAACGAGTGTTTGTGTTTTAAATAAAGTTTCTATCATCTTGTTTATTGCCGTATTTATCTTCTTACATTTGACTGGAGGAAGTATTTTTGATGACACAGCTCCGTGAGGTCCATCCGAGTCTGAATCTGCCTCGATTCGTGCTGTATGGAGGGAAAGATCCAGTCGACTCGGTCGAATCAGGGAATCATCTAGGTCTGCTGGATTGGCGAGTGATCCGTGGGTCTCCTGAGTCTCCCGAGGCTTTTGATTCTCGGGTTTTTGTACGGATTGTCTGTGCCAGAATCTGAGTCTGCTCTGCAGGAAGTTATGAGTCAGTTAGAGGAGCCGGGTTAAAGATGCGGATGAATCGCAACTCATACACCACTACTCACAGGTTTCTGAGGAGCTGTTGTGAAGCTCAATAAAAATCCATGAACCAACATCACTGTGTACTTGAGAAATGAAATGCAAAATCAAAGTCACTGGGTTTATGGGGTTTATCTCATGGAATTCTTGGCAACCAAGAAATAGCTTCAGAAAAACAAACCAAACCACTATTTGTGATTTTTACACATCTGACATACAATGTGTTAATTAGCTTTCAAGGTGTTGGTTGGCAAATATTTTTCCATTTTGGATAGTCAGACTAACTGTCGATGAAGACGAAGAAACACTTTTCAGCTATGTTATGCTGAAAACTGAGTTTCAAAGTTCACTCTTCACCTTTGGTAATTTGGATGAACCAATAAAAGTTTTGTTTTGTTTGTATCTAGTTTGCTGTGATTTAATAAAAACATAGAAAAAAGTATTTGAATGTGTTTTTGGCTTATTCATTTAGATTATGATCTATAGTTTGATGAGACTTGAAAACCATTTTTTGCACTGCTGTTGTGCAATATGTAGAGAAACTTCTGTTAAATCTGACCTACACTTCTGTTTCAGCTTTGTTTTTCTATATTCAAACTGTGAGGTGAGACCATTTGTCTCATTCATTACCATTACCATCTTCGTTTTAAAGGTTATTTTTTTGGCCTTTTAATGATAGTACAGCTGAAGATAGACAGGAAGCAGAGAGAGGGGGAGTGACACACAGTGAATGGCCGTCCGATGCGAGATTTGAACCGGAGCCAGCTGCAGCGAGGACTATAGCCTTCACACATGGGGCGGCCGCTTAACCCACTACGCTACCGACCTCCCCAATAATACCATCTTTAGTTTAGCCATACTTGTTTGTTTTCCTTGCATTGGCCACCTGTTAAATCTAGAGTAGAATTTAAAATTCTTCTCCTTACTTACAAAGCTCTTCATGGTCAGGCACCATCATATCTCAAAGAGCTCATAATACCTTACTACCCCTCTAGAACACTGCGCTCTCAGGATGCTGGGTTCCTTGTGGTTCCTATAGTCTCCAAAAGTAGATTGGGAGCCAGAGCTTTCAGCTATCAGGCTCCTCTTCTGTGGAACAAACTACCATTCTGGGTTCGGGAGGCAGACACGGTCAACACTTAAGAATAGACTTAAGACTTTCCTTTTTGATAAAGCTTATAGTTAGGGCTGGCTCAGGTCATCCCTTAGTTATGCTGCCATAGGATTAGACTGCCGGGGGACTCCCCCTCCCCCCAGGGTTATGCCTAGCCAGGCACGGTATTGGTTGAAGACACATCTCCCTTTACGGAAAACTAAAAACTCTCTCTCTCTCTCAGTCTAGTTCTAGTTATTATTTAGGTTTTTTTGTTATTTCATTTATGTATGGTTAACATGTGGATTAAGGGTAAAACAGGTAAGAGTATTTTTACTGTAATCAGCATGCTTTATAACTTTGGAAACTGGTAAATTAGGAGTAGGTAGTCCTAGTAAACACTAATGTTGTAGGTGTGGCTCCGAGGATGGCTCGTTGTGATGAACATTAGGTTGTAGCTCGTTGTGATGAACATTAGGTTGTAGCTCGTTGTGATCAACATTAGGTTGTAGCTCGTTGTGATGAGCATTAGGTTGTAGCTCGTTGTCTGTCTTACTATGGTTGAAAATATGCGTTTTGTGTTTTAACAACGTTTCAATTAAGAGTTATTGATCTCAGAAGTGCCAATATCTTTCTTACTTTACCGAAGTGCAATGGCCAATAAGGCACCTTTCCTTATCTCGTAATTACTAGATCAGGTGTCTAATTTATTTTTTTCAAGTGAATGCAATACGCTCCTTTTTTTATTTGCAGTGCTGTTTCTTTTATTTGCAGCGGCATTTCTTTCTTTTATTTGCAGCGCTGTTTCTTTTTGTTTGCAGCGTTTCTTTTATTTGCAGCATTGAGGGTTCCCGGCTACCGTAGGAAGCACTTTGGTTGTGACTTTTGAACAAACTGCCTTGAATCTGTCTTCTACTTATGCTGCTCTGGTCAGCTTCCCAACACACACATTACATTGTATGCACATTGGACCTCCATGATGGAGCCACTAAGAGGTTTATTGTGAGATTTGTGCTGCATCTTCAAAGTGTCTATACTCTGGTCACAGACAGGGCACTGTTGTGTGATCCAGACTGCAGCAGAGGAATAGAGCTCTCCTAAATGATGCGGTTATAGAGTGAAATACCATTATCCTGCCACTGGGAGATGTGGAAATACACAGCGGTGTTGATTTGTTGTCAAAGGTGAGCATTAAGGCTGCAAAATTTCACCTTTGTCTACACTCACCTGAGGGAGTGTGGACGAGTAAATTTATTTGGTGGCTCTATTGGAAGATGATGAGTCAAATACCAAGCAGAGTGTTTTTCAAATAAAAGCAGCTTCTGCTACACTAGCTGTCATCACGGCTTAGATCAATATATGGGGGAGATTTATGCATTAACCCAAACAGTTTGGTCAGATTCTTGTACTGCGTTCAACAATGTTTTACAGTCAGAAGTAAAATATGATGCGGTGGACCTTTTTGGCTTGTGACCCCATATAATAAAGTACTTGTTAACCTCTACATCACAGGTTACGGCCTTAAATTGTGAGCAGTCAATGAAAGAGTGATTTTTCCTTCTCTGATTGTTTTCTTTGAGGAATTTTAGATGGTAGAAGATGTGAAAGTGTCCAATATTACACAAGAAAATGGCAAAAATGACAAAAAAAAAATGCTGCACACATTTTGATGCATCAGTAATAATAATCCAGTCATAAAATATGAACAGCACCAAAGGGGTCATTCTGCAGATATAATACTATAAGGATATGCCTGGTTTTCATATTAAATGAAAATTAAAAATTAAATAATTAAAAGATCCGATCCAACAATGTATCAATTCTTCCCCACTTCCCTACTCAGCTCAATGCCTATTGGTTCCTACTATAGGGGGGTTTGAGGAATTTAGAGGAAAATGGTGAAATTCCAAGAGTTATATACATCAAATAGACTGATGCTGCTATTACGCTGAATATTTTCAACAAATCGGGGGGCTAGATGACAAAAGGCAGTGATATAAGGCAAATGAAAACACTGAAAACCTTTTTCCATTTCTTCCAATGAGCAGATGCCGGTGAGAGCAAAGCAACAAAGCACACCACAGTGAACATAGCTCACAGTAATAAAAACACACACACACACACACATACACACACACACACACACAAATCAGTGTCAGTGACCTCCAATCATGTCTTCACACCTTCAGGGGAAGGAACTTCATAAACTAATGGATGAATTGCCTTGCTTATTTTTTCCCCCTCCTCATCTCCCTTTTTGGCTCGCCTCTTCAGAATTAAGTTGCCTGGAGCTTAACACAGCTTGCATTTATCAGACAGCTTTTTCTCTTCTCTCTTCTTGCTCTGTATGTAATGCTGTTGATTTATGTGCTGTATGTCACAGGCAGAACATTTCCATGGCCTATTAATCTTTAGTTGTTATGAAATGATGGCAGGTTAGGTCATTTTCAAAGCAGGAAACTAAACACATTTGATGTTGATCATGTCTGTCGTTTACATCTTTCTGTCTATTATTGTCTTAGCCTGTCAAAGACTTTAACAGACAAAGCTGGAGATCTGTAGTACAATACTCTCCAAGAGGTTGCTTAAAGTAAATCGAGCTCTGTTCAGAGGGGATTACTAAAGATTAATTATTTGTAATTACTATTTCCTAATTTGAATCCAGTCGGCTGATCATGTCACTGATTCTCCTCCTCAGCCACGGTTTTAATTCCAGGCCCAAAATGCCGCCTGTTATTCAGCTCTCTCAGAGGTGGCCTGATAACTCCGCTCCGCTCCACAGAAGCTCCTCTGGGTTTCAACTCATTTTCACATGCTTTACTCACCAATTGTGCTGCTTCCCCAGTGGCAGTCAGTACACTGTTTAATTTCTGTCTGTGAAAGTGAAGACAGTTGACACGGAAGCATTTAAAGAATAATTACGGGTATTTTCAACCTTTCTTAATTTTGTCACTGACAATTGATTGTGTTGAAAAATATTTTCACTTCATTGTTCAGCCTTCTGTTCCTGCTCTTGGAGTGCTAGTATTATTACCCACTCAAGAGCCAAAACATGCTGCAACAATTGTTTCAGAACAGCTTTTCTCAATTCTAACACTTATTGCAGTTACATATGTTGAATAAACTGTGATTAATGATTTGATCTGAGACTTTTGCTTTCATCAGACAAGATAATGACCCGACCCAGTAGAAGGGGGCCACCTAGAAAATAAAATATAAACTAGTGTGGGGTCTGATAATTGCTTGTTTTTTCCAGTGTAGTGTAGTATGTCATATTGGAAGACAACCGACACAGCATCTGGGACACGTCATGACGTCCCAACAAGAAGACCAGCTGGTCACATTTTGGCTTTGTCTGGCTGGGTTCTGCAACGTGTTCTACAACTCTTCTGCTTCCAAGTCTAAACATGGCAAAGTGAAAGAGGAATGATGTTGTTGGCTTTGTCTTGTAGAACAGTACAGCATGCAAAAAAGGACTTCAAGCTATGGTTAGGCTGTCACATCCTCAACAAATCCAAATCACAGCAAGAACCAATAACTTTATCCAGCAAACTGGCCACACTAGAGTAAGAATTTTGCAGCAAACCAGTGTATTGAGCAGAGATGTTTTTTGCTGCACATCAGTTGTAACAAAGAGGTACTTTTTAAAAAGATGAATTACTGTCAACATTTTCCAGGTATATTAGCTGTAACTCTGAAGTCTCTGGAGCATATACATTAAAGGAAAAACCTGAATAAAAAATGAAGGAACATAAAAATGCAGGTGCTTTCATACAGGGCACAGAGTCTCAATCAAGTAAGTTAAAGTTAGTTCCTGGGTTCCTGAGGCGTTCTCCAGATGAGATCTCTCCAAAGAGGTCTAACTTGGTGTCTCCAAGCAATTGGACATGCCTGGAAAACCTCCAAAGGAAGGCGCCCAGGAGGCATCCTGATAACTCCTTGAACCACTTCTTTCAAGTCCAAAGAAATAGTGACCGTACTCTGAGCTCCCTCTGGATGTCTGGGCTCATGACCCTTTCTCAAAGAGTCCAGCCACCCTACAGTGGAAACTCATTTCAGCTACTTGTATGCATGATATCATTGACAGTATATAATTAGTGGACAGAGCTCTCTCTCTCTCACACACACACACACACACACACACACACACACACACACACACACACACACACACACACACACACACAGACCATACTCTTGTCCAGATGTGGTTTCTTGTGGCTCTAAACCAAGACGGCAACTTCCATAATGCTAAACTTGAGCCTTCAAAACATTTGTCCACAAACCAATAGGTGACATCACAGGATGTTCACACTTCATTGGAACATATTTAGACTAGTAAACTGAGGGAGTAAAATGACCCCTTTGCATCACATCATCACAACATCATATGTGGGAATATCTTTTGGAAGAATGCTGTTTGGATCCCTCCAGAGAGTGGAGAGTTCCACCCACTTGGATATTCAATGACAGGAGCAGCGATTGAGGCTTTTCTGGAAGCTTATAGTGAACCAACTTTGCTAGCACACACATTTGTTGGGGTTAGACTTTCATTTGTCAATGATCTGCATGTGCTCACCAAATTGTATGTCCATCTGCCAAAGAGATTATAATAAGATCAGATTTGTATATTTTGGCTTGAAGGTGGTGCAAGAGGGTCACTATACACATCCTTTGTAGACCTGGAATTTTCATAGTCATGGCTGTCTGGCCAGTTAGATGTTCACACTTTGGAATATTGGACGATTCTTGGGTAAAATAATACTGCTGCCTACCATTACAAACTTGTAACGCATAATGAGTGGCCCTCTTTTACTCACCTCACTCTGTGAGCATGAAATCTAATACTCAGATTGGAACTATCCTCATCCTTCAAGTCTTTTCTTGGGTAAATGTGAAACTCACTACAACCAAACCATGAATGCTATCTTTTTGAGGCAAGTACAACTAGTGTAGGAAGTGCTGAAATGGACCCACTGTGCTCCTCGTGGCTGATGAGAGCTAAACACCCACTGCAACTATCATTCTCAGTTTGTACCCAGGCGTTTTTTTTTCCGGTTGGTGGACCAAAATGTGATAATTCTGCATTTTAAAACATACACAAATAAAATATCTACAAGCCACACAAAGGTAAAGTAATTCATGCTTTAGTGGAAGCATTTTCACTTTAATAATGCTTTAAGGCTGAGATCTTCTGGTTGGTTTTATATGCAAACCAAACCAAACAACAACAGAGTCTGCAGCGCTGTCTGTGACAGCAGCAAAACGGAAACTTTAGCATGACATGTTGCCAACAAATCTGCAGCATCTGGAGCGGAGAATAAAACCACAGAAGGCTTTACAATTGTCACTGTCTGTTCTTTCGCCTCATGTTTTACTGACAGTCATCCCTTCACAACAGAACCAGGCAACAACAGGTTGTGGATTATGACTTTAATGAAGCATTAATATGTTTCCACCACCTCCGGCTTCTGCTGCTGTTCTGAGAGGAAGTGAGGAACGTATGAGGGATGGAGAGAAAGAAGGAGGATAAGGAAAGCAGAGTAACATATGAGGAAGAGGGTGAGGGGGTTGGGGTGCTTGCATCTCCTCTAGTCGAGCAGGCTCTGGAGGTTTAAATGATTGTCGTGGGGCCGACGTCTGCTGCAGTCATATTAAACAACAGCTTGTCTGCAGAAATAAGCTGCAGGGCTATTGGTTTACTCTCCATCTCCTTCCCTCGCTTCTTCTTCTATCCGCATTTGGTGTGTGTGTGTGTGTGTGTGTGTGTGTGTGTGTGTGTGTGCAGAAATAATATACTAGTGTGTATGTGTGGTTCTTGTGTGTTTTGTCTGCTGCTTCTTGAACAGTGTGTGTACACTTGGAAATGCCTCTTTGTGTATGTGTGTGTGTGTGTGTGTGTGTGTGTGTGTGTGTGTGTAGGCTACAGTGTAAGTGTTATGGGCTTTTTCCAAATACACACAGTGACTCCCATGTGCCCGGCTATTGATTTAGAAATGACCAGCCTGCTCACTCACACCATCTGCTCTGCTAACGAAGAACGACAGAGAGAGGGAGAGGAACAGTGAATGAGATATTCTCCCTGTGCCTTTCCACAGTATCTCATGTATGCAGCGTTTAAAAATGAAACAAACAACAAAAATAAATGGAACAAAAGAAAGACAGACCGTGCACGCGCGCGCGCGTGTTTGTGTGTGTGTGTGTGTGTGTGTGTCGGAAGTCAGAACAGAATACATGGCTGTGATGTTTGCTCTGGTGATCTCCACCTGGTATTAACCTGGAATGGTCTTTGTATTAACTGGAAATAACTGTTGTAATTATCGTGATTCTTCCAGTACTGTGAGCATATCTCACCATGCACCAGGTCATCAAAGCTGTAGGCTTCTATTGTGACGCTCGTCTGGTCTGTTTGTCTCTAAGGGCTGTCTTTGGCTCCTTAACGTATAAACACTACATTTCCCACGCATCCACACTCTTCATCTCTTTTGTCTTGAATTTAATGTATGTTGTAAATAATTTTAAAGGGATAGTTCAGGTCATTTGAATTGGGGCTGTATGAGGTACCATACTCCTCAGCTCATCAGAAGAGGACCAGCATGGAAGCTGTATTGCTGTGGAGGGGAGCGAATATATAATATATTATTATATAATATTTACCTTGCTGCCTGACATGAAACTGAAGTATATCGATCTATACTCGCTCAAAAACCAAACCGCCAAATCACGAAAAACACATTTGGAGAGAGCGATATACTGTATCTGCATATCTGATGCTGTGAATACATAAATGTTATTGAGATTAACATTATCATTATACAACATTATAATGACAGATATCATAAATGAAGGCACCACAGCTATAAAAAGAAAATAAATAAATCCAAGTTACAATATGAGTTGTTTTCCTTTAATCTGATAGACGTTTGTTTTAAGAGTAGGACTACCAGCATTCTAGCGCTCCCTACAGGTGACGGAGTGGACTGCTGGACTGTCATATGGAATTGCACATAATTTCACTGTTCATGTTCACAAGCATTACTCCCCTTATTTACGTGTTGGTTTGTGTATGATGATGGGAACAATACTTTCTCTTTACAGCATGCTCTATGTCATCTCACAGATTGCTGACAGAGAAAAACTGGGATGCTATCAGAAGAACGTTGCACTTTCAGAGCATTGTTAGAATTTATGGACAATTCTCTGACAGAATCACATAATCAATGTGTAAATATGTCAGTGGTCCAAATCAGAGAAACAGTTGTTTGCACATGAAGTCGTCACAGTTCTACACTTTTGTGTTCTTCTTGGTCAACATGTGTTTGATAAATTGATAAATTGACTGCCCCCCTTTTTGTTGCACTTCTGGATGATGAGCATTGTTGTTGAAGTCTGTGTCACTGCTTCCACTGTTGTGACGTCATCTGAAGGTGAAGCCTTAACCAGGTAAAAGTCTGTCTTTGTTAAACTATAGTTTATTTCACAAGACAAACTGCTGCACACGTTAACCAAATGGTTCCATAATTTCACTAAACCACATTACAAAGCCTCACAGTTTTAGATCATTAATAAATGTAGTGCAATAAAGTACAAATGTAATGCAATAATTCTTGACTCCAGTTAAAAATATCATGAAGCCTGTTTGATTCCCTCCACGTGCAGTTAAACTATGCTCCACTCTGTGTAGATAACATACATATGTGATGACTGTATAAATGCTCAGAGTTTTTTGTGTTCGGTTTTAGTACCTTCTAAACTCAGAAAATAAAAATAAAACATATCTAGGAAAAGTCGTTTATGTTCAGAGTTATTTGCATTCTAAAAATGCAAACGATCTGTCAAATGTTCTTAACTGCAAACAAGAAATTAACATGCCAAGTGGAGGCAGAGCAACAAAAAGGCTCTTCTCTCTAAAATATGAACAAATAGCATTATAAAACAGAGGGAATTAGAATTACAGGCCTGTCTCAGATAAAGCTTCTGTTCTCTCGTGTTGCTCTGTTGCTCTAAGAGTTCCCCGCAGACAGCCGGTGTAGTGTCTTAAACTTTGTAGGCCAGTACATCAGTGTAATCCTGCCTGTAAACTGTGCTGCAGTAGTATTCATGTCAGGAGCTGCTGTGCCCCCTCTGGTCCATATTAGAGACAGATCCACATCTGGAACCACAATTATTTAGCTTATAAAATAGGCTGTGTTGTATCGTTAGTGTGTGTGCACTCATTCCCACATGTCTGCATCCGTGTGTATGTGTTATGTGTGTGAGTATCAATAGAGATGCTACATACAGGTTGGAAAAGTGTGTTTTATCCCCTTTGACAGGCGGTGTTGAATATTGCATGCATCCCATGGCATTAGCTGTTAAAAACTGAAGGTATGTTCCATGTAATATTCATTCAGCAGAGCCTGTAAAGGATCAGCAGCACAGGCCATAATAAGCTTCATATTCTCTTCCATTCACACTCACAATGAGCAAATACACAAGCGCGATGAAAGATGCATTACAGGTGCGAGGCATGATGTTGCATGCTGATGTTAGTGTGTGCACACATTTATGGAAGAAGTGCACAGGATACAGCCTACGAAGCACACAGTGCACACACTGGGAGCACAAACCAATGTGTCTGTTGTTTGTTTCTTCTTCCTCTCTTGCTTTCCTCCCCAAAGTCTCCCCTTTTGCTGCCTCGCCCCCTCCTCCTCCTCTCCCCAGTGGACGTCTCTGTGCAGCTTGTTATCCGTTGGCGTGAGGCGGAGTGTGACAGTGTGATAATCCATGCCGATGTGTGCCGCTGACCCTGTGATGTGCTGCAAGACCTGCCTGCCTCTGTGTGTGTGTGTGTGTGTGTGTGTGTGTGTGTGTGTGTGTGTCTACGCTGCTTTTAACATTTAACGTCGCTTGGATGTTTGTTGGTTGTGCGCATGTGTGTGTACATGAGTGTGCATTCTGATGTACGGCTATATCCGGATGCTTCTTTTTCTTGTTGCTTATCAAGGTGCACGGGGCGGTGCATATGTTGCTTCAATCATCCAGGATGTGAGGGAAGCCGCCGTGTGATATCCAGTGTAAGCAGTGTGAGGCTTTCACATTCAGCACAGTTCACACACACACGAAGATCTCAGCGTTATCATTAACACGTGGCTCAGTCCAGCACAGAGAGAGAGAGGAGGGCGCAACTCCAGTCAGTCAGATCTTTCAGTTTGCTGACACAGCATCATAGCTCACGTTTGCTTTTTTGGGTAAACAAAATGCCAACAGCAGGACTGCAAACATCCACCAGATATATGTTTAACCACATACTCTGTAGCATGAGCCTGGTTCCGTACATTTGCATAAAGGCCTTCCTGAAGCTTCAAATGGGGAAGTTATTAAATCAGGTTTCACTGTCAAAAGGAATGTATGAAATGAGGCAGATTTTAACGTGCAGTTTGAGGAGGGTAAGTCCTCATTTTGGATTTGGATATATACTTACTTATTTTTATAGATGTCAGCATGCTGTCTGCGTGTTCTCATGTTTTTCCAGCTCTTTTATTGCTTCTTGTTTAACTCTCAGTGGATTCTAGATACATTTAGTCCATAAATTAGTTTCTTCCAAGGACATCACATCACACATTAAATAGACAGGACATTACTAAATTCATGATGCTTCTTATGTGGGTGATGATGCCAATGACCTGGAGTCATGGCAACATTACATCATTTATGTTGAACTCACCTGATTAGCAAACACGGACATCCCTGTCTGGTCATTTCAACCTTTAATTATTCTGAATTGATTTCACAGCAAGCGTATATCACAGTTTTTGTCAATATCACCATATCAAATAATAGATATACCGTACCTACCCCACTGCTAATACTGACCTGTATGTTAATTCCATCCATCCATACATCCATCCATCCATACATCCATCCATCCATCCATCCATCGCCAAGTCGCCAGTTCATCAGTGGGCACATAGAGTCCACCAACAACCATTCACACTCACATTCACACCTACGGGTAATTTAGAGTCACCAATTAACCTGCATGTCTTTGGACGACCCACGCAGACACGGGGAGAACATGCTCCACACAGGAAGGCGACCACCAGGCGAGCCTCCATTGCTTATTTTAGAGAATATATTGGAAGTTACTACCAATGAAATATGAATTTAATGCATTTATATTGGATCATTTCATTATTAAATCAGTATTCTTATAAAAAGACTCACAGCAGGTAAAACATTTTCAGAGGCTTTGATGAATGACAGGACTTTGTCCCATAATATCTACCAGTGGTTGCCAAAATGGCCACAGCACCCCATAGTGTGTTAAAGATGGGCTTAGGGTGCTGAAAGATTTCTTATTTACATCTTTATATTTTCAGTATTTGCCAATTTTGAAGATAAATATTACATATCTAAACAGAGACTGGTGTCATCTTTATTCTGAATGACTGATGCTTTCGTCATACATGTACATTATGTTTGTCATCGATTCAAAATCACTGGGGTGCCATAGATCACATCTGTGCACGTGGTTTTGGTGTCAGTACATCAGATATTTAAACAAACTGTATCATTTTATTATCATGACGTCTCTGTAAAAACCTGCTGTCATTCAGACTTTTAACCAAAACACACCATGAAGCAGCTTTTCAAAGATCTTATTTCAAATTCATTCAGTCTGATGGCCGAATCACTGCTTTACATTGGAGCTAATTATCATCTGGACGCGCACATGTACTTACATGGAACACACATGGAGTGAAGTGAAAAGGGATAGAAATCTGATTATGGTTATTATCGTCATGGAAACCAGCTGACGACAGCAGCTCTCTCTCTCTCTCCCTCTTTCTCTCTCTCTCTCTCTTTCTGGACTGCTGGGAGGATCGGCTGAAAGTAAAGGTATTACTGTGTTGGACTGGTTCCAAGCATTCACTGCTCTCTCTCTCTCTCTCTCCCTCACACACACACACACAGCATGTTGAGATTTCCATACAGACATGCACGCACACACACACACGCACACACACACACACACACACGCACACGCACACAGTTCTTGTCCACTCCTGCAGTGAATATATTGCCAGAGCTCTCTCTGCTGGGGACAAGTGTAACTGCAGCCACCAAACCTGACCTAAACATGCTGCCACCACCACCACCATCATCACTGTTGTCATCATCATCGCTTGACTTAAGTGCAAATAACTGATTTCTTATATATTTTTCCCCCTTAACTAAAGACGTTAAACAGTCACTGACAGGTGGGTGTGTGTGCATGTGCATGCATGTGTTTTTGAACGTTTAGCATTGCTGTCAAACTCACTTCAGCTTTACAGAAAAGTCTCCCTGACTGTGAGGCTGTGTAGAACCCGTGCAGCCTGACGTGATCTCAAGTGTTGTCAGTTTTTTCACATTTCGTCTGCTGTCGTCACGCAAGCTTCACAATGAGCAGATCACTGCAGCGCTGCAGAGCCAGAAAAACCACCGGCGACATAGACGCTGAATAATAGTAAAGTATTTTACTTTGTTCTTTGTCAAGTGGAAAAGTCAGCTTTTTTTTTTTTTAGTCTTGGAACAAAATTGATTTTCATACCTCTATGTGAAAGAAGCTTCAGCGGGAAAAGAGAAAGGTTTCACATGAGCTGTCAGACTAATGTTGAAGTGCATCTGTATCTGAGGGATGAAGATAAGTCAATGTACAGAATCATTCACACGTTCAATACTGCTGCTACAACGTAAATGCAGTTACCACACATGTATGCACACACACAAATACACACACACACACACACACCTGGCACCGACAGTAACTATGCATAACTATCGTTAGTGTCTGGTCAGTAATCAGACCCGGATGAGGGAACTGTTAATTAAATGTAATCTCATTGGCTCCTTATGGCCTAACGCCATTCACACACAGCCGCCTCTTATCCTGCACAGTTGTCGAACAACACAAGACACATGCCCAAACCCCACACGGCATCACGCCGGCTGCAGACAAACTTCAGTCTGAGCCCTGAGTTTTACATTTCAGACGTTCAGCAGATGCTCGGATATCCAGGCAGGCTTACATTAAAGAGATTGAAAATTTTATTGCAAATGCCTGCTGAGGGAAAAATCACAGATGAGGATTTGGAGTTGGGCAGAGATTCTGAGACAACAATAGCTGAAGTGATATGAAGAAAGAGCTGAAATGTATCATTCAGTACCTCCAGGATACAGAAAATGTTGCCAACCGAGGCCTTAAATTTCCTACTATCTTTGAAAAAAGCTCAAACATTTGGGTTCATTTCTCACTGTCAGTCACACAGAACGAGACATTTGATTTAAATGTCATCCAGAAGAGAACAAACAGGACAGTGGCTGCATGCATTTGAAGTCTTTTGGATTAAAGGGTCAGAATTCAATGTTTTTTGTGCTAATGGTATTAAATATGTACATTTAAATCATTTCAACTACTTTCAACCAAATTTGGACCAAAGGAAAAAAAAAGTGATCCATTTGTTATAATGAACACTTGCAGTAAAATGCAAACATGAGCCATGAAACCAGATTCAGTTTGTTAGATACCTGACAGGTTCTTTGTCAGAGCGGTTAGGGGCCAGAGATGAAGGGGGTGTCCAGGGAGGTGGAGGGCTGGCGGTGGTAAAATCCAAGAAGTGGAGCAAAAACAGGGTCAGGACGGCCACAGAAAGGCACAGAGTGTGGCTGTGGCATAAGTTATCAGGAAGATAGAGCCAGTGTTTTATCCTGTGCAGGTTGATTGGTTGATGGTGTGGAGGTGGTGATTAGGCAGGTGACACTGAGAGGCCAAGTGTCAAAGGTCAATGTCTGACTGTCACTTCACTGAACTTTGTGCATTTATGTATCTTCTCTGACGTCACAAAGAGGACATCACCAAGATGTAACTAGTTATGAGCATGACATGTTAAGACAGGAAACAGGTTGTGTGCTAAAGTATGGACGATTAAAAATGTAACACACATTTCTATATGTATATCCTTTTCATGTATGCATTTATTTGTCATAATCAAATGACCAAACCATCTGCGGATTATTCAGAGTAACACACTCTTTCTATAAAGTCGTTGATGATTTTTCCAATTGTGTTCCATGTAGCTGTGATAGTATGGATTTATGCCCATTGATTTCTGAACATATGGTGTAGTCCCAAAGTAACGGTCTGGATGCTGAGCAGTAAAGACACACACATCCAGTATGATTGTATCTCTTTTAGAGGCTTTGTAGTCCAGCCATGAACTTCAGTGCCTGTTTTCTAAGTATTTACATGCTGAAAACATTATTATTGCAGGAGTGTATTCAAGTTTCCAAATGTGTTGGGAATGTGTTTTTTTTTTTTTTTACTTTTATGCCAGAAACTTCCAAAGATTTCCTCATATGTTTGTTTTTGACACAGATTTTTTTTTATATTGAACTTGAAATGTTTCTGCAAAAAAAAAAAAAAAAAGCAGAAAAGTTGATGATACTTGAAGCTACATGTGGATTATTTTTAATAAAACGGCTGAAAAGTCTTGTCTCAGTGGTTAGATTTAATAATTTGAGCGTCACCTGTTTCACCCATCAGACAGGCACTGGTTCTCCTTTTGGTGTGATGCTGCGTCATGCTGGGCTTCACGGTGTCCCCACCGCTGCACCATGTTGATTACAAACAGCCCGCAGGGTCAGAGCCCGGCCTCTGCATTTTATTCTCGGAAGAGGATTTATTTTCCTGGGTGGGAGAGCGTGAGAGGGGAAGACTTTCACACTCCCGCAGGCTGTAGTCGTGCATAACCAAAACCCTGTGAAAGCATGTTTGCTAGAGGAAAACAGGCATGCATGCACCCGGAGTGAGGAGTGCCAGACAACATGATTTAGAGCTGTCATAGGAGAGAAAAGTATCCCTGATGTTTAAAAACTGCGCTGCAACTAAAGCTGGAGATAAGATGACATGACTGACATCACTGATGTAATCAAAACACACCAAAGACCTTGTGTTTGTGGCTCAGTGGAGCTCAAAGTAGAGTCAGACACACATGACACAACCCTCCAGGCTGTGCTAACTGAGCTTTTGTAATTTAATAAACATAAACGGAAGAATTGGAAGAGGTTGTCATCAGGAGACGTGTTGGGGAATCGTGTGAGTTGTGACTCCTGATCAGTCAAACCACATCTTCTTTGTTGCTGGTGAAAGCAGTTCACTCTGTGCCACAGCACTCTGACCGTTCAGTCAATTTTCTGTCATTTACCACATGAAACATTTCAAACACCATCATTCATTTTGCCAGTCGAGGATAATTGCAGGCATTGTAACGTAATTATTCACATTAAACTTCATATTCACCACAATTTCAAAGCCTCTGAAAATGTATTTTCTCAGTGGGTTTCTTACACTGAGTGATGTGTTCTGTTCTCCTGGTTTGAAGTTGGAAAAATACGATTCCTGTGATCTTCTTATTTTACGCTTGTTGTTTGGTCACTATCAAATCCGATCAGGCCGCAGTTCTCATGAAGCAGATCAGCTGCTCCTGACTGAAACTACAAACAAAGAATCAGACAAATGTTCAATCATAGAGATTTAAGGACAGCAGCAAGTGCACAGACAACACAGGCTCTCTCCCAACTGGTCAAATCCTGTGAAATACTGTGATCAAGTTATCGACAATTAATATGCAACCTCAGGTTAGACTTCCAAAATAAAGCTTGCATGATTAATGTTATGAAACTATTGCACATTGGTTAGTTTTATCCACAGGTCCATAGGTTACTTAACAGACATGAACAGTGGTCTTTTGTGTGAAAGTCTTACTGATTATCTTGAATGATCATGAATGATGTTAGAGGGGTGGGAGTAAGAACTGCTAACACAGAAAAGTAAAGCAAACCGAAGCCCTGCCATCGCTCGCACGCTCGTCAGTTCAATCTGACAACGTGATGTTTTTATTAAAGTTTGTTGTATTTTTCTGAAATGAACTTGATATCCAGCCTTGAGCTTTTATCTGTCTGACGAGATGTTTGAAGCATTCTGTTATGGCTAAATGGTAAATATGCCCATGCGCATTCTTTATCTCCCATATTAGTTCTCGTCTCTTCACTCACACTGACAATTTAATTATAGAATCATCAGGACTGGTAAATCATACACAAATTAAGCTAAATAGAACTGTCAAACGATGGACTCTGATGAACAAACAGTCTTGCAGTAACTCTCCTACAAACGATAAATTATACTTTTGTAAGTTGACTTGCTCAGATGAAAATTGTGGTGCTTAGCTTCTCTAAGAAAGCATGATTGCTACATGTTCAGAAAACCATGAGCAGCTAAAGGTAGGGTCAAGTTAAGGGAGGAAGGTTGTGGGATGTAATTTTAATTACTTTCAGTAATTAATGAATAAATCAGAGATGACCACACCATGCCTGGAAACATATGAAAAATCTAGACAGGTTGAAATGTTACTACTACTAGCAAATATGTCATCATCAACATGTAAAAACATTAGAACTGACCTCATTTACTATAATCTGCATAATCATTGTTTGCAGAAGCATCATGTGACATCATTATTGCAGTTCATGATGTCCAACATCACTGTCTTGGTAGGGAAACAGTATGACCTCAAGACCTGCAAAGAGTAGTTCATTTAGCTGAATGTGCAATAGGTGGTGCTCCACCTGCCTAAAAGACATCTGTACCAGATGCTGCAAATGTAAGGCTTGGGGAATCTTTAAGTAACCCAACCTCCTTGATTCAACCTCTCAGACTACAGATCATTCAGTCTCCATTGTAGTAACACTATGCTTGTTGTTGTCTTGTCTCCATTTCTGTTTTGGGGCTTTTGCCACCACCATCCCTGCACCTTCGCTTGGATTCCCTCTTAGCAAGATCCAACAAACTGTCTAAAATCTTCCTGGTCTTTGGCTGGTGTTTGCATTTTGGGTCCACTAAATGTTCACTGTGGCAGATTTTGGGTGTGGCATCTGCTCATATCAGATAAGTTTGTCCCTGTTTTAATGTATTCATTTTAAATACACTGTTCACTTAACTGAGAATGTTGATCAAAACCCAATTTGATTGAGTCTGTTTCAGTATCATGAGTCAATATGAAACCTTGTTTGTACTTCCACACAGCTAACAGGCATGGAAACATTTTGTGCTTTCACATTTGGTTTGTACTGTAGCAGTTTCCACCTAACAGGTGAATGCTGTGTGACATGTGGAGAATGAAGGCGTAGCTGAGCAAAGCGCTGGCTGTCTGAAAGGAATCCATCTTTGTATTCCTCCTCACATCATAAAGTGCTGTATCCATTCAGCCATATGCCCTGGATGCCTATAAATCTGAGTGGCCATTTCCCCGCCTCGCTCCTTGTCCAGGAACTGCTCTATTTGGCTTCTTTTTACTGCTGGCTGTGTGCTTCAATATACACACAGAGGAAAGATGGAGCCTCTGCTTGTTAAGACAGGGCCAGGTTTCACACAGCCATATTACTGTTTAATCCTGTTTTCATTCAATCCAATTACAGCTAAAAGAAATTCATTTATTTATTACTGTTGATGTTTGATAATCACAATCTTAGTACAGTCTTATTTTCATAGTTTTTGCTATCATTGCTGTTGCTCATGATTGTATTCAACAAGTCAGTGGTTGAGATGTGGAATCCCTGATATCACACCAGGGCAGGAAACATGAATCATAGTCATTGTTCAAGCTTCATTAGATGATCTAAACCACTTTATTAGAGCTGAAAGTGAGTGCACCTGAAATGTTGGCCCCTCATTGCACAGACCAGGACTTTTCAAAGTCTCTGACTGTGGACCACCCATATAACTATGCTGGGAAAATGGCCCCACTTGTTTATTTGTTTAGTTTTGCTCAATTCCCCGATGTCTATGAGATCATGGTTATGTCACTAGAACCCGGTTTCTGCAGCATTTATTTGTTTCTTACTCTCTGAAAGTGAGAAAACAGTAAAGTTGAAAAAAAAACCTACTGTATCTGGCCAATGGCAAACAGCAGTAATAGACTGTCAACTGGCTGTTACAACATGCAAACATGCAAGGTGAGGGTCTCACTAATGTTTTCTTACTTCTGGATCAGAACTAGTTTCAGTTCCAGTTTCACTTCTCTTTATGTTACGTGGATGAATCACAAGAGACATGTTTGGTGATTCCAAATAAATTTGAAAGAGTTATTATCAAAGGAGGAGAGATGACAGAAAATGAAGAAGACAGAGACAACAAAAGTGCCAAACCAGGGACATCACAACTTGTGTCTGGTGTCTCAACCTCTGAATCATGGAGGCGTCTCACTGCTCGTGTTTCTCTGCGTTTTGAATTCTTAGCAACGTCGCTTTGTTCACAGATCTCAACAGTTAACTTGGTTAGAACAAGGTAATGATTACAGACATGAATGATGGTAAAAAACTATGAAAATATGGTTGTAATAAACCATTATTTCAAACAAAAAAGTTAAAAATGTCCAGAGTTGTCCACATGAAATATCTCAATTAGGAAGCTTCAAGATAAACACGCCAGTTTAAAGTTGGACCACAGGGGCCACAGACATGTATTGACAGAGAGACAGTGACTGGGAGAGGAGCAGGGTGACAGAGGAGGGGGTGCAGCTAAAGGAGCAGTCAGATTTATGGCAGTGTGAAGGTGAGATAGATGGCTGTTTGACCAGTGGGCTGCTGAAAATGGCCGAGCAGCCCTTTATGGTCCAAGAGAGAAAATGAGTTGGCTCTCCCACACCTATCCATCAGAGTCATTTAGTGGCTCGTTGGGGCCCATAAATGGTGTGTGAGTGTGTGTGTAGGTGTGTGTGTGTGCTTATGTGGACATTAGACTATTACAGCACCCCCGTCTTAATGGGTGCCAGTGAGCTTTATCATGGAGGATGTAAGGCTGTGAGGTGAAAGGTGGAGCTCCAGGACACAAGTGGAGCAGGCAATCTGCAGTGCTGGGGCAGGATAGATATGTTTTTGTTAGGATTTGTGGTCAGACAGCCAGTTATCCACGGCTGAGAAACACATGGCAGGCAGATATTTGTGTTCACTGTAGAGGCAGGTAACAAGGAGCAGGTGAGGCTGATGGATTCACACTGTTCTCCGCTGCTCATGACTGCTTTACTTACAGTTTCTTTCTTCCTCTGACACTAACCTTCACTTCCCTCCTCCAATCCCAGGAGCCAGATCTATAAATGGTTCACAAAAACCATAAAACCATGCATATGTCATTTCACACACATAAACTGGTATGTGTTTGTATATATATATTATCTATATATATATATATATATCTATATATACTATATATATATATATATTATATATAATATATATATATATATATATAATGCATCCATGATGTAACCTTCCTCACATTAACACATGGAACAAATATTTTTCACTGGCTGAGCTTCCACTAGCACTCTTTTAAAAACACCATCTTCTCCTGGTTTTCTGACTGAAGAATTGGCGCCAACTCCTAATATAACATAACAATGTAAGGGTCTGTCATGTGTCAGTTTCCTGTTTTATTTTGATAGTCTTGCCTCTGTGTCATGTGTCAGTTTCCTGTTTTGTTTTGATAGTCTCTGTGTTCACTTCCTGTTCCCCCGTGTGAATACCTGTCCCCACCCTTATGTGCTTCACCTGTGTCTTGTTATCCCTTCCCTCCTGTGTGTATATACCAGTTCCCCTATGTGTCAGTGCCAGATTGTCTCGTCTCCCAGAGCAGCATTCCAGCGCTTCCTGTAAGAGCGTTTCCCCATGTCTGACCATTTTGGTCCTGGTTTCCGAGTCTTAGGAAGGTTCCTCACTGAGTGAAATGACCCAGAAGTATAGTAACGTAGCCAACATGATAAGAGCTGTTCGAATTCTCTAACTGTTCAGGAAAAGAAGCTTCAGTGCTTCCTTTGTTATCTCCTTTAGCATAGGATACACTGGACCATCCTTTATGAAAGGAAAGGAGGTAATGCTGTCCCATAATTCCTTGCAGCAGCAACAAAAAATCAATGGAATTCAGTTCAAATGTGTGATACATTTGGATGGAATCACGTCTATTGATACTTCGATGAGTTGAACGACTATCAGTATGCAAACAGATGTAGGGTGTTTATACATCCATTCAAACAAACTGTGGGAGTAGAAATGAGGTGTATCCAGTTCCACAGTGATTTGTGACCTCTATGCATGTGATTTGGTAAAGGAATATGTATGCATATTTCCTGTGTGCCATACACGATTTTAGTTGTGAGTTTTCTGCACTTAGCACCATGTGCATGCCAGGCACTTAAGTGAGCAGACACTTCATGAACATAGAAGGGTAAAAGGTCTTGTGGAAAACAACCAAACAGACTGCATAATCACAACCATGGCTGTTTGCTGCAATCCAGTGGTCAAATTTATGCAAATGGGGTGGCTATAGCTTAGTTTAGTAAGTGGGTGTGAAAGGAAAAAGTGTAGCCAGTGTGGATGGTACCATGCTACTTGCTCAGTAAAAGTGTTATGGCACTATTTGATTCTGAAAACAGCACACTACAGTAGTGTAGTTTAACAGCACAGTAGTTTAACTATACTACTGAGAAATATAGTTAAACCAGTAATGCTGCTACTGCCCAACACTGAATAAATGTATTAAGTATAAGAAAGCAGAGAGCAGAGACAAACTGCTGACCAGTTAGTGGAAAAACGTCATGCATTCCAGCACAGACTGACCTGTGTGTATGAAGCCCTGGAGATTTTTTTGGAGTTGCATCCTCTGAGGTGATGAGATTTGTAAAGAATCATTTCTGTGCTGGTGTTTGCGGGGAGCTGTGACAGAGAAGCAGCTGCCTCCAGATTCAGGTTCGGACGAGTTAAACGAGTCACTGCAGCTGTCAGATTCTGAAACCTCGTGGATCAATGAAATCTGCAGTGATGGTAGATAACAAGCTGAGAGATGTTACTGTAATACTGAGGGTGAAACACAAAGAGTGGAAAGGAGTTTCCTTTTTTGAGAAAAAGAAAGAGGATGTTTTTGACTGTGCTGTTGGTGTGCGCACCAGACCAAGAATCTAGGATGCAATCTAGGAACCCACTGGCTGTTATCTAATGATGATTTAGCGTCTGCAGCCTACAGCCAACACAGCAAAAATCTGCAGTGTTGTTTTTTCAGTGTTAATAATTTGGAGTTGGTGGGTGTTGATTTTGGAGTGGTTTTAACACATAGTGATCAAAAAGCTCTGCGAGTGTTGTCAGTCACGCAAGTTAAATGTTATCATTGACTGAGTCACATTAACTCCAAGTAGAGTTGATCACAACATCCGGTTTGGACGTGCGCGCCTTTTTCACTCATGTCGGTTGGTAATAGGAGAAGACGGCAAAGAACCTGTGTGGATTTTACGGCTTAAACAAGGTAAGACCCGAATATATTTACTTCTACAGGATGGTAATCGCTGTATGAAGTTGTGATAACATACCATGGGGTGTGAAGCAACTGAAATTACAAGTGGTTGCTTAAAAAAAAGTTACTGAGTGGCAACTTATTTATCCAGATATCAAGTGTTAAGCTAAAATAAATGTTTAAATGTACTAAGGTAACCTGAAGTGGATCAACTAATGTTTTGTTTTTAATGTTTTGTTTTTTTTGTCAAATGATGAGGTGAGTGTTTTGTGAAATTTAAAACAATGTGGGGGGGTCATCGTTGTAGTTTCATCTCCGTTTAATCATGCACAGTCATCACCCTTTTATCATTCACATAAACACACTTGACACTATCCCTGATAAAGTGTTCACACTCACTGAAAATATACTGTTTGAGTCAGGCCAGGCAAGGGGCATGCAACAGGCAGAAGTGATGGGATTTACAGCTCTTTGAAGGGAGTCAGCTCTTATGGCTCTGTTCCTTTCCAAGAGTCCTTTATTTATTTTTTACAATGCAAAAATGATGAGAAGCCACGCATGGCTATCATGTGGATATTTAAGATAAGATGTTAAAAGAATGACTCTCAAATAAATCGGTTCCCCTCGTTCATAAAGAGCTGTTCAAAACAATCGGGTAAAACATGTTATAATTTATAAAAGACGCAGTTTCCTACAGGGACTGCATTGAGTTGCAGTCAGACCCACAGAAGTTATGTGTTCGGTTTAAAAAAGAACTTGACTCCTACATTTCTTTCATGTTTGTCATCATTTTTTTTGGACATTATGCTTGACCTTCTTGAAGGCGTGGCACGGTATGAGCTGATGTTACTGTTGGAATATGTCTCAAAAAATGTTTTGTGAAAACCTGATCTGTTGTCTAGAATCGATGCCTTTGACTATGGGTATGTGGAGTGCAAAAATCGACCTACAAGGATTAACAAGAGTGGCAATAATATAGGGCTCAATTCCATTCAGACTCTTTGTCTTGTAAGAAACATTTATCTGCTTTTTGGTGACATTGTGCCAGAAGGAAACCAAAACAGATGATCAGATAATGATGCAGATAACCAACATAGTTTCCTCATCTGTTGCACATGACTGTACTTCTTCAGAATCAGAATCAGAAATACTTTAATAATCCCAGGGGGAAATTATTTATTTTGAATGTAATTCAAATGTAATGAAATGAATTATTTCTTAAGCATTTGATAAGTATTTGATGAGTTGTTCAAAGAGTTGTATCCCGGTAGAAACCTGATACCGAAAAATTGGACCACTAAAAAATATGTAAGTCGCTTTGGATAAAAGCGTCTGCTAAATGCAATGTAATGTAATATGTGGAACATGACATTTGAGGCAAAACACAGGATTTTTAAAAACACTCTTTAAAATTTCAAAAATATCACAAAATCAAATCAAACAAAAGCAGAGTCTTGTGATTTATAAACCCTTCGACTTCGAGGGTGTTTAAGTTGCGCCTGATCCTATTATTGTGCTAATTCCTATGGTGCTGGAAAGTTATTTATTTTTCGAATTAAAAAAAAAATAAAATGATTTTGTTACTTGATCACTGTTGCTGGTCAACACATTTGAAGTTATGATGTAACAGTAAAGAGTGTGTGTTGTGTATGTGAATTTTCTGTAGCCTTGCAGGTGACAATAATAATAATAATAAACAAATATTTTCAGATTTGGTGACTTGTATGTTGACAATGCACTTTTAGTGTATTGTAAAACAAAACAATGAATGTTAACACACTAGTGAAAGGAAATAATAGACTTTAATGTGTCATAAAATAAGACGATGTATTTTTTAAAAGTAACTCTCAGTGAAAGGGAATGACACAAGTTCGAGTTAAAAGTGCACTATGTGGTGTCAAAACAACACCACAAGTGTCAATATTTTAACTCTTTAATAGCGTTAAATATTTAACACGTCTCAAAGTAATTTTAATTTGAAAAGAATGATATAAACTGATTCTGGTTTTCTGGTGTAACCAGAAAAAGTATAGTGGATATAACAACTGAATACAGATAACTTAAAAAGCAAAATTGTTGTCAGATGGTAGCCGATAGTTTCAGAGAAGGCATTTCGGCTAATTGGTTCTTCCTCTTTTCAATTCACTACGATATATTATTTGTCACAAATAATTGTAAAAGAACAATCATAGTGAATTGTACTGTGATGTACATGTTTTTCCCTTTACACAGACTGTTGCAACCAAAGCCAGCTCAAACTGGTCAATACTAATCAGACTACAAACAGAAACTAAAATGGTCCCATTACAAAAATCTGCATAGACAGCCCTTCTTTTGCAATGTTGCCTATTTTTCAAAATGTTTTAAAGAAATTAAGTGGCTAAATGTTAGCATGCCCAACATGGCCAAAACCATGAGACCAAGGCTGTAAATAACACCGTTTACCTTAAGACAAATTACCTCACTGTATTGAAAAAAAAATCCTCACCACTGAATGTAACACCCACTCGTTTGAAACACCAATACAGCTGCATACAAAGACATGGCTGTTTCCCTGTGACATGGGAATAAAGCAAGACACATAGACGTGGGGGGAAGGTTTGGGTTGACTAGTGGAGTGTCAAGATGATTGACTGTCTGAATTGATGCACAGTCGGTTATTTTGCTGTGTTGGAGACCCTTGTTCCACTAATAGTGCCATTTGTTCACGGTAGCTGTCCCCTGATCAATAGATGGAGAGAGATATTAGCAAACCCCCCCTCCTCTGATCACAAGGGACAGCCTTATATACACTGCACTGCTGGATTTCACTGTAGCTGCAGAGGAGGGGTGTTTCATTGCTTTACAAAGGGGATAAAGGCAGATAAATGAGAGGGAGAAAGGGAAAAGAATATAAGGGATGTAATGTGCTCTTGGTGAACACCTTTGCACATACCTGTGGTGATCTGTTGTCGAAGGTTGACTTTCTGTAGGTGGTTCAAAGTTTCATATCTCTATAACAAAATCTGTAATTCACTTCAGTAACTTCCAAAGTGACCCAAATGTTACAAAGAGAAACTATTACAAAGTGAAACTATTCAGTAAAACCATGGCAGGAAGGATCACACCAGCATATATTTACATCTGTGACCACAAGTGATATAAGCTAACCTGGAAGCCCCATGTAAAAACATTGCACCATACCGTTAATTTCTTGTCTCTCTTGGAAAAGAGTCTCAGTGATTAAATACAATAATAACAATGAAATACAGGTCTTCCTCATTCATTTATTGATAACAAGCAAATGTATAGAAACGACTTTGAAACAATTTTTCTCTACAAAATATTAATATAAAGAGGAAATGGTGTTCATAGTCAAAAGGTTTCTACATCTTGATGAAGCACAGGAGATACAGGAGACACCAGCTGCACTACAGCAGCTCACCTGTCTTATGATTAGAAAAGCACAGAATTTAGTCTACCTATTTTTCCTGAACCTCCTGCTGTGTTGGAAGATTTCAGTAATTAAGGAAGGCGCACAAGCTGTTTGACCCATGTGTAATGATATGCATCCCTTAAATTGGAGATTGAAGACGTAACACACATCTTTCTCGCTGTTGTATAATGTCGACAGGTATTTAATCGCCCACAAAGCTATAGATGAGAGTATTAGTAAACGTCACTGATTATACCCATTGCAGAATTGAAGCAACTGAGAAATCAAGCAGGCTTATCACCAGCCAAGTCAGCTACTAAACAAGTCTGGTATCAGGAAAACTGGCTAACAAAGTTTTTACTGAGAATGACCTTATGTTAGAAAAGAAAACAACATCAATTTTTCTGAGTTAATTGTTCAGTAATCTTGAGAAAATTCCTAGTCTCAAGATAATGAGATGATACTTAACATGGTAACAAGATGATTCACTTAACAGGATAGTGAATTGACTGACTTAAGAAGACGAGATAATTAACACAATTTTATAAAAGGAATCACAACAGCGGCTATTCTCAGCTTCTGCAGGATTTAATGATGTCACAGGTGGTGCTGGAACAACTATCATACTGCAGATGGATGACACAAATGTTAAGACTGTGAATCTCTGTGGAAATGAAATTTAATGTAGTCCCTATTAGCCAAACTTAACAATTAGTTTTTACTATAAGAAAAGCAATGCATTAGAGTTCAATGCAGTTTTTCAAAGTTTGAGATCCTGCAACTGTATGAATGTCTGAATCAACAAAAGTCATTAGGATTCATCATCTAGGAAAAATTTATATCTATAACACATCCACTCCGTTGCTGAACCAACCAGTGGACATCAAGCTATTTCACTGAATAAGTGCAAAGTTTGACCTACTATGGTCAGGATTCATCCCTTGGAGACAAAGACTGCTCCATGGAGGTGCCTCCAAAAGTTGCCAAAATATTTCACCCAAAACACCCAAATGTCAGCCTCATGGTAGCTGGAGTAAAAGTCAGATGATCTCCAAAGTTAGGATTTATCCTCTGGGACCGTCAACATCAGCAAGTTACTAGATGGATCAACATAAAATGTTGTACACTAAATTATAAAGTTGATATGTCCGTCAGGCCTGAAGTGGACTGGGATGATAATACCTCTTATGACAGTGTTAGTCCAACTCTGTCTGACTCTGATACTGTTTCATTTTTTTCATGTGTTGAGAAACTATTCATCAAAATCCTTTCTGTTTTGCCTTTTAGTTTAAGTTGCTCTTGGTAGAGCCATTTTGCATAATTGAGACACTTTAATCAGAGTGCCAGATGGATTGGGAGATTCAATTCTGATGACAAATTCAGAACAGCAATTTTTAAAATCTAAATTTGAAGCCATTTCTAATATGTAATACCACACAGACTCAGCTTCTATCAACATACCAGGCAGTGTTCAAATCAACTGAATCATAACAGCAAAAGGTTCACTGTTAACATTTTGTTGAGTTTTTCCTAACTAGCAACAACTAAAGGCATGACTAAGAAAAGATTATTAGGTCAGGGATCAGGTAAATGATCAGGAATGCTTAAGGTGAGGCAATTAAAACCATTCGATGAATGTTAGGAAAAGGTTTTGGTTATGGTTCTCTGAAAATGTCATCACTAACTGGTGGTATGAGTGTTGAGGGTTAAAGGCGATAAATGTATGAATGCAAACTGATATTGCAAATTAGTAACACATAAATATAATTTCTATGAGACAGCTTGGGAACTGAAGATGTGTCTCTTAGATTGTCATGAATAAAAAAACAATCTGACTGCTGACTCCTTCTCTCTGCTTTCAACAGATATCAGACAAGCTAGCACAGCACCACCCCACCAGTTGTCTGGAGCTCAGTCGCCCTGCCCTTCTAAAGCTAATAATGCAATAAACCTAATCTATCCCTAATGCAATCACATCTATTCAAATCTAATCCTATCCCATACTCCTAATTGGATCTGGTGGATCATGTTACACCCTCTGGCTGCCTAGTTGTCATGGTGATGGGTGGTAGATAGTTCCAGGGCCGGTGGGGCTGGGGAGAGAAGACACATTGCATTCATTGGCTTTAAAGACAACATGTCCAACAAGAGCTGCTTAATCTGCCTGCAGACGTGTCTGCTGCTAAATGAAGGACACAGCGGGGTCTGATGATTAGAAGAGTGGGGCAATGTGCAAAGAGTGTACATTCACCAAAAGTGCTCAAGTAAAAGAAACAAGAAAGAAAAAAAAGATCTCTGACACTTTATATAATAGAATCACAGGATATTAGTATCTAAAAGGCCAGTGCGTTCTTTGGCGCTTTGCATAGATGAACTGTATAACATGATTCAAACAAAGATAAGTGAAAGGAATTACTATTAATACCAAACAATTATGCAGTTAGATTTGGTGGAGAGGCTCTCAATGACTATATCAGCAGAGTGATAATGGCCGAGCTATACACCTGCATGAATATGACATTACAAGTCAGCTGATGAATAAGCCAGTGATTATGAAGCATGAATGAGACTGCTCAGGGCTCTGTCTGAACTACAGACTGTATATAAAGATGGACGACGGCGTCTTCACTTCCAAAACATCCTGATATGGTCGTTGCCAGCTTTAGCTGGAGTCATTTTTTGGACCCAGAGTCTGGGCTTTTGTGATCAGCAGCTGCTGCCAAGGTCAAAAATGTGCCTTCCCCCCTATGTAAACCTCTGCATCAAAAGCTGTACTGATAAATACTGAAGCAGAGAGGGTAATATGATGCAGAAACAAACAGTATAAAAAGGTTATGTGGTGTGAAAACAAAATAATTGGACCAAATGGGTTTAAAATGTCTGTAGATTGAAAGGTAACTGCAGTTGGTGACAAATCTACGTGGGTTCACACCTTTTGGAATTGTTGGTCTGTAAATAATATTAAGAGTACGGTCTAGACCTGCTCTGTATTGGAAGTGTCATGAGATAACTTTTGTTATGATATGGTGCCATATGAATAAAACTGAATCATTTTAGACATACTTAGAACATAAACACATTGTTAATATAAAAATTTTATTAGTGAAGCTTTATTGTACCAATTTTCAGTTTCATGATCAAAAAACTGAGCTAACATGAGCTAACAGCAGCTACAGCTGTCAGCAGGTTACTTCACTGTCCATCATAAACTCTGTAAACAGAGAGTTGAGGCGGAGCAGCCGGAGGACATCAGAGGGAAAAGCAGAAAACATTTCCTCCATAAAATATGATCCAGTTTTACCAAAATCAGTGAAAAGTGTTACATACGTGATCGTACCCAGAGCCAGACGTATGAATGACAGAGACACCATTCGCCTGATTACAAGTCAGTGTAGATCAACATGATTTCAATTATCAAATTCAAAAAAGAAAACTCATGGTAGAAAGGTTACACAATGTTGCTTTAAGTGGTTTTCTCAAACAGAAGTAAAAACTGTAAAGTCAGTATTTAAAGCTTGCACACATTGGACTCAAGATCCTGAAAGACATTCTAGCAAAAAGATTGCTAACATTTGAACTCATGGACTGACAGAAGTTTTCACGTTACTTATGAAGAAAAGACAAGCTATAAGGCATAAGGTACCTCCCAGTACAACACTATAATATGATCAGAGTGACTGACAGCTGAGTTGGGCTTAGAGAGAGCAGTGCTAAGTAGATGGAAATGGCCTAACACAGACCATCATGACCCAATACGTGTGAACACAGTTGTATAAATTAACAACACGGGCCAAGCCACACATTCACATTTTGTGTGAAATTTCATTTTCCATAGATTTGGGATATTCACAGAATTCTCATTACAATTATTCATGTCTGAATTTCTCTGCAGGGCTGTGCAAAGGTTCTGATCACTGGTAATTCCACGCTACACCAGATTGATTTTCAAGCTGGCCTGAAACAATTTTAGGTGAGATTTAAATCTGCCAAGGGTCACCACAAGCTGAACACCCCCCCACCACCCTACCCCCTCTCCCCCACTCTTGCTCTCTCTGTCTTCATGCGTCTCTTTTTCTTCCTGGCTCTCACCCTCTGCCTGTGAAACTACATCTCCAGCCTTGTAAATAATTTAAGTTTCAATATGATGTATTTAATTCTACTCAGAGAAGGATATGAAAATGTAATAACATTTGCATAATTGTGCATTAATTATACATTCAGTATTTTTTAATGAGTTAAGCAGACATTTTGAGGCAACAGATCCCGTCTGCAGTGCGAGGCAAGGTCAGTCGCTAATAAATCAGGCAGAGGCAGAGCTGAAATCTGAGGATGGGACTGCGTGAGTGAATCCAGAGCGGTGGAGGAGGAAAATGATCCCATGTGAACGAAAGAAAAGCACACAACAAGCATTCGCTGAATAGCTGTGCAACAAAGACGAGCAGGAGGCTTTAGTTTTCCCTATGAACAGAAAAGCAACAATGGAAAGAAAATAGATACAAATAAACCATAAAAGATGCTGTACATCTTTTCTGACTCATTGATCACCACAAACCCCCCAAGATTATTTTAAGACCTGCTGGGAAGTCTTTAGCCCCCAGGCTGGGAACCTACACTAGACAACTGGTCAAACCTGACAGACATTAGATTGGTGGCTGATGTTTTCTTGTTATTTCAGCACCTGGTACTGCACACACTGCAGCTTAATGTGTAACCGCCTCAAGGGGATGTTGTTTGAGGTTACCTATTACCTATAGATAATTAGGTTTGGATTTTTATTGGGTATGTTATGGGGAATTCACCTAATTTATATGTAATTTGCTTACATCACTGTATGTTTTTTTATGGATGCAGGCTAATTGTTACTTGTGCCTGATGGAAACATGCTGTGTCTCAATTTGGATAGTAGTACACTTCAATGTAGTACACTGTGTACACTATGTAGTCTCTGTAGTAATGTGCTCATTTCAGCAGGGTAGTGTTGTCTCATTTCACGTTTTGATTGAAACATTTAGCCCTTTTTTTTCTTCTTTGCTGAATTGCAACTGTGCAGAGCATTAGTGGCAACATTGACTGCCAAAATATATATCTAAAACATATGTGCACTTACATTTGTATACTGCAGTATTTGCCAATATCTTCTTCAACTCCAGCAGCTTCCTCAGCTGCCATTTTCACAATGCAGGTGGTCCCTCCCCTCCTGATATGTACATAGCCAAAATGGTGACCACTGTGAGTGAGAAGTGTCCAGCGTTCCACATTCATACATGTAGCCATAACTTATGTACTCAAAATAGCAATCATAGAAAAGGAGGAAATACAGAGATAGAATACATTTACAGTGAGCCGAGGTTGATTTGTGTCTATTCCTGAATTGAAAAGATGCATCCATAGTAACACTTGGCGCAGATGTAGGGACAGTGGTGTTTTCAGCTAATGTCAGCATACTTACATGCTTGCAATGACAGGGTGATGGGAATGTCATTGGCTTTGCAGGTATTTGGTCATAAAACTGTGACCTGATGATGGCGGTAGACAAAGAGTTAAAAGGGAGCACAACATACAGTACACAACATAGAGGGACAGGTTGGAGAACTTTCATGGATTTTAAAGCTACACTGACATCATGTCAGGATCTCAGAATGGTCCACAGTGGTAGGCTAAGTGCTTTTTTAACAATTACACACTCCTGTTTGCTGATCTGGCTGCTCTGCGATGCTTCACATCACATGAGAGGAATGAAAAAAGTCAGGGAGCGTGAACAGTTTTATGTCTGAAGGGTCATTTGTACTTTCCTCTCAAGTTTCAAGTCATTACTTTCTGCCTGAAAAGAATTTCTTAGCAGCAAACATATTGACACCACAGGCCGCAGCATCTAAATTAGCGCATGTTTAAACCTCCCATTCTGATTTAGCTGATGAGACCATCACATTTTCTAAAACTCTGGATTTAATGGAGCTTTGATCACATTCAACAAGGAGATGATACATCTAAATCGTGAAAGGAAAAGTCCCCCACACAAATTGCCCATCGTATTTTGGAGAGGTCCTGTGCTAAAAATAATCTTTGTGAGTCAATGTCTTGATAATTGCCAGTTTAAGTTGTTTTTGACACATCTCCCTTTTCCCAATTTCTCTCTTCCACCTGTCATGAGCACAGAGGCAGGCTTAGAATCTGTGGAGGAGGGCATCTTAAACTTTTTTAAGATGAGGACTCAGAAGTGAATCTTATTATGTCCTAAAGACCTAAGTGCACAAATCTGTAACTAAGCACCATAATATCTACATTTTCCTACAGTCAGTTAAGGTGGTAAGACTAATTTAAATAGTCACTTGTCCAACATGAGTAAATCATATCATACGTCACAAACCATTTATATATTAGATTCAAAGCAACTGTTCAACATTTTGGGGAAATACACTTTTTTTGCGTTCTGCTGCGAGTTAGAGAGAGGATTGATATCATTTTTATTGTCTCATGCTAAACGATGCTACAGCCAGCAGCTCGTTATTTTAGCACAAAGACTGGAAACAGCTCGCCTGGCTCTGTTTGAAGACAGCAAAGTTTGGCTGCCAACACTTCTAAAGGTTCACTGGTTAGCACCATAGAAGTTTGCACCATTGCAATACTTTTGTATAGACTTCATACACTTATTTTCAAATATTTATGGAGTGTAATATATTATATTTAAATAGTATGTTTAGCTTTCGTCATACAGTGGTACTTCAATACGCTATACACTACAATCCTCACTTTCTCATTCACATAGTAAATGTATATATACTCAAGACTTTTTTATACACTTATACATAATCCTTATTTTCATATATCTCATACAAGACATTTCGATGTACTGTAGCACTGACTCTGTGTTAACCTACCTATAACTAATGATGCTAAAACAACAACAACAAACCAAAGTGTTACCTGTCAGATATGTTCTTGGGTGGTCACAGTGTTACCATGAGTTGCCTGGCAACTCCACTATGTCACTGCGCTCTGCCAAGAAACACAACATCTTGTAAAAAACACAAACTGTTAATTTTACAGTAATCGATGAGGAGATTCATACCACTCTCATGTCACTCTGACTAACTATAACAAAATGAATTTCCCAAAGTGTCAACTGTTCCTTTAGCATTAGCTGTTAGGACCTGAGTTTGCTAACTGATCAACAAGAATATATAATGCAGACTACTCTGTGGGCATCAGAATACCTCTAGAGAAAACAGAAACGTCAAAACATAGTGATATAATAAAAAACACTTTAAGCCTGCTGTATAATTTATGTAAACATACTCAACAAGATAGCATGATGGCTGGACTGTGTGGCATTGATGTATGTAACCAGAGCTTTGAACCTGCACAGTACAGAAGGTGTAGCTGCCAGACGGGAGGCACTGAACCATTTGCTCGCAGGTCAAGCAGCTCTAAGTGAATTCATGTATCTCTGCTCTCCTTTTCAACTTTCCCTTCCTTTGCAAAACACTCTTTAAGTCGTGGATGGGCATGAAATTCTGCTGGTTAAATCATCACACCAAAAGATGAACAGCTGTGAGAAAATATCCGGTTATTTGATTAAAAAAAAGTCAAAGGTACAAACCTGTGGACATAAAACTGTTAGGCAAGAAGTTAGCAGAAAATCATTGAAAACATCCAATCATTGAGCTTAAAATTGTGTTCTGCTAATGATGGAACAAAGCTAAAGATTACTGAAGATTACCACTGGTTTTACAATCTGCAGCTTACATGAATTTCTGGGCAAGTTTTGGATGGTGATCTGTTCTGTTCACAACAACGACAACAAAGCCTTTATTATTCGCCAATATCCTCTGCCTCTGACTGGCTCATGGGAATTGTAGTGTTTAGAGTCACCTGCTATGCCAAAAAAAAAAAAAAATTTCTCAGAAACAAAGCTGAACTGATAGCTGTAGGGTTGTTGCATTATCTAGATTTGGTCATTTTTCCTTGACGTACATGTTTCTGTCATGTGATATAGGTAAATTGTTTTCCTTTTGTCTGATTTTATTTTGAACATTGACAGGATTCTCGATGCATTTGTGGGTCTGACTTCCTGCCAGCTCGATGCTCTGTGATGTACTGTGGCGCTTCTATTGGAAACACCATGGCTCCGACGGCTGCATCACAGCTGGGGCTTGTGACAGCCGTGCTCGGTGAAATCAATCTGTGAAACTGCAGGTGCACATTGTTGCACTGCAACCACATAAAAGTCATTCTTCTTTCTATATATATTTTGTTACCATAACTTTGGGCTGAGCTTAGACGTGATGCTGGACTGTGACCTTGTTCTTCCTGAAATTGGCGCCTGTCACTTTATAGCCAAGTTGAACAGGGAAATGAATGAAGCATCAAACAGATCCGTACGCATGTGAAAAAAAAATGTGAAGAAGAACAAAGAACACAAAATATACACAGATCCCTGTGCAAGGGAGACATATTCTAAGGACTTGTCAAATAATTCTTTTTTGTGTTGCTAGATAACTGAGCCAGCAGGGGAATGTTAAATTTAACACATACATTTTGCTGTTGTGTGCGTCACATAGATCACAGTAACATAAATAGCAACAGTTTGTTCCGGCTATTCACCTTTTTACACATCCAGCAGAGGAAGAGACTTGAAATGAGCCTTAGGGGTTCAGTGAGAGTGTCAGCCTGAAGCGTAGACCATTATATGACATATGAACCAATATGTCTTCCAGTACAATTGCTCTTAAATTATTCAGCAGCCACAAACAAGAAGCGCAAGTCCACGTTTGATCACATTTCACCCGAATGGCTTTGTAAAAACTGCTTGCAGAGTTGGCAGCCGTCAAATGCCTCAATTACAACCAGGCATTTTCCTCTTTTCACTGCTTTTTCACTCCATCTTTCTCTTATTCTTTACCACATTTAGAGTAAAAATCATGGTAATAGTGGGATAATTATTATAGCATTGTAATTAACCGCAGTAAGGAGCTTCTACCTTAAGGTGTGTGACACATTGAGGTGAAAGCAGTGACTAACTGCTAAAGATCCAACACCTCCTACAACCATAATTTTGCTCACAGAACATATACACAAAGTGTATAATGTGTAACCGTGTAAAACAAACTGCAATCATCGCTGCAAGCAAACAGTGAAGTTCATTCTTGACCTTGGAAGTGGTAGTTTGACAAAACAATCTCAACTCGAGCACAGTCATGTCGAGCGGTCTTCATCAGCGGATGGAATGTGCTCAGTTGTCATGGAAATGGATCTGTTGAAATGTGAATAGTGTGAATACTAGCTATTAGGATTTTCTTCTTTCTTCTGTTATTACACAAGGTCACAGAGGTCCATACAGTACATGCAGGCATGAAGGAACACAATAACAGTACCACCAGATGAAGATAGCAGCTCACTGGAAGTGAGGAAAAAAATAAACTAAATAGATAAATAAATTTTAAAAAGCTTCACATTGCAACTTTTGTAGCTTTATGTGTACATTAAAGTATCTGGAAATATGGTTTCAAATATTAAAATGCACATATGATAGCAAAGTTCAAAAACATTTCATTTCATTTCACTGTTCAGACCATTTCTTAGGACTGTGGAGGCGTGGCAGAACATGTTTTGATTGACAGCCCTTTCATAAATACCAGCACAGAAGCTGTAGAATATCATAATAATCAATATCAGTGTAAGTGTATGCCATATTTAGAATATCTTCACTGCTTTACTTTGACACTAAAAAGTAATTAGTTGTTACAGGGCCACTGTGGATTTGAGTTGCTTTAAAGAGTGCCATATAGGACTATATATATATATATATATATATATATATAGTTTAAAGTTAAAAAGACATCTTTGACCACAGAGCTCTTTAAAATACAACCTCGACCTATCTTTTCATCAGATAAACAAAAAGTGACAGTAAATCATCTAAAAACCATGCTGCTCTCACTGACATGCATTAAAGCTTCAGACAAAGCTTTATGGTGCTGTGGTTCTATTGATGAGAGTCCAAGAGAGATGTTTCACTGCAGTGAAGTGATTTTCTCTGTTGTGGACATATAGGCTCAGAAGGCTCCAGAAAAAGCTGGACATCCTGCTTTAATTAGAAGGTCCAGTCAGGATTAATACAACTTCCTGCAAAGACGCTTATCCTGCTATTTTCCTCTTACTGAGACACCTCTGATGATATCGGCCCCAGTGGCAGCTCGTTTACGCCAACCACCTCTATTAGACTAAAGAGTTGCTCTTCTGCTGTGTGTGTGTGTGTGTGTGTGTGTGTGTGTTTGACAATGTTACATTATTTCTGATCCTGACAAAACAAAGGATATGTAACAAGACAGAGAGACACAGAGAAAGATAGTCAAAGATTGTCATCTTTATCACTCCCCACTATGTCAATCATCATTACCCACAATCCCCTGGTAAAAGTAGAGTCAAGCTACTGAAGCTGCCATTTGACAACTGACTGCATTTGACAGTTTTACTAACAGATGATTTGTCTGCAGTGTGAATGAATGTTAAATAAATGAATGAATAACATTTTTAGAAAACAGAAAATCTTTTCTATCGACCAACCGACAATGGAAAGACTAACCATGATGTTCCTAGTGAGTTTTATTTGGTTTCTGTTGAGTGTTTTGTGATGCGTTAACAAGGCAATTAAACTCATACACTCAGAAGGTGTATGGCTGTAGTTTTCTGTTTAAAAACAGGTAACAATATTTTCTTTGCAACTGCAACCTACAACATTGATAGAAACAATGCAATTCACAGAGCAACCGTTCACTTATGCCTTTCTCCCAGGAGCTTTCAACTTCATCTCTCAACAACTGAGAACTGACCCTCAAGGAAATGTATTTTGCAGCTTTAAAAGAGCCTTAAGGCCATTATTATTCCATCAGTGCATTGAGTTTCACAGTCAAAGCGAATGCAACTTCTACAATGTTGTCATTATGAAGGACATGAGAGCCAAAAATAGCTCTGTGTTTCTGCAGACTCAAACAATAAACTGGAATAATAGAAGCCTGAAAACTACATGATGGGGCCTTAAGACTGGCCATGAATACAGGTGTCACCTTAACATGCATGTTTTGACACTGGTACTACTTATACATTGTATATTAATGAAGCCCACTGCCTAGAACCTGACTGAAGTTAATAAAACCACAGATTATTTCATTTTTGTGTTGTTGCCTTAAAAAGTCTGCATAAATGTTGTGCCTTGCTACAAACACTCAGTGGAAACACAGTGGACATAATATGCAAATGTAAAAAACTGTCAGGCCGGGACTCAAATGAGGACTCAGATGCAGAGTTGGGCTGAGCGTAGCTTTATTCAGGTCTTCAAGAACCTTCGAAAGAGTGAGGCTATAAAAATAGGCCTAAACTAAGAGAAACAAAAAATCACTCCGAGGAGGAAAAACTCTGAACTAAGTTTATCAAAGATTAACAAAATCAAAATCACTCACAACGACGAGAAAACAAAAGACTATGAAAACATTAACTAAGGACGCTCCTATGAGGCTGACAAAACACTAGACTAAACACTTGGAAACCAAAAGGGCTAGACTAAGATAATACAACAAAGAATCACTCTTGCGAGGAAGAAAACAAAAGAACACTAGAGCTATAAGGCTAAGGCTGAGACTATGAAATTACAACAAAAAATCACTCTTACGAGGAAGAAACAAATGATCACTAGAGCAATAAAGCTGAGGCTGTGGGCAATGAACTAAGGCTTTGGTGAACGCTACAGGAGACGAAACACTTCGGCACAGGACAAAGGGAGACGCAGACAATATATACACAGGGTAATGGGGAACAGGTGGAAACAATCAGGGCGGGGAAGACAATCAGACCGGTGACACATGAGGAAGGGCAAGTGACCTGAAACGAGAGGAGAGTTAACTATCAAAATAAAACAGGAAATGACAAGACATAACAAAACCCCAGCTTGACCTCACCGCGGTGTGACAAAAACTTTGAGGGCTTCCTACCCAATGCTGCCTCTGGTGTTCTTTTGCCTACCGGCAGTTCTGATCTTCATTGTCTTTTAATAATAAATATTCGGAGCCCCCGAAGTGACAAAAACATAATACATTTTCCACAGAGCGAGATGCTCCTCATTAGCAAGCATTTTGCTTATGCAAAGAAATAAATCTGTTTAAACACAAAATAATTTTGTGAATTTTGTGGCTGCAGGGAACTTTTTAGTTTTAAGCTTACTCTTACTGTATTTGGTAGTTCTGTGGCCTATCCTTATGTCCTCATTTTGCTTGACAATCTGGACACTGAGTAAACAGAAGCTAAATAATGTTCTAATGAATGTATATCATAGGCAGAAAGTGAATATGTATCACGTCTGTTTTAATTAAATTCAGTGAAATATTGCTTTGATTTGAGTTTTTGTTTTATAGACATTTGAGTCACCTTTCTACCTTACCCATTTGCAAAGGTCTGCTTCGATTCCAGGCAGTGATGGCAGCTGATCATCACATGGTGCCTCTCTTTCACACCACAGTAAGACTACTGCAGTGCATTTCCTCAAACATCATGTTCGCCTCTTTGTTTGGTAGCACTACCTTTAGCCAAATACTCTTACTAGTCTTGACAAAAGCTGAAAAAAACAATTTTATCTTAATATAACAGAACAAATGTATTACTGTGATTGATGGTCTTTAACATTAATACATTCCCTTGAGCACAAAATGTAAAGCTCTTCTTTTTATGCTACATTTCTGGTATTTACTGAGGGCCCCTCGGGAAAGCAATTATGGACTTTGAAGTGCATAATTTCTTTAATGAGGTTTGCTTCTTCTTCTTTTTTTTTCTCTCTGCCTGTTTTTTCAGACTTTCTTTCTACTTAACACTAACTTACACAACCTTATGTTTTCCCTCATTTGGTGCTAATGGGTTCGTTGGCTAAAGGCTTGGCTTCATGGGCTCCGCCAATTTGCACCTACGTTCCACTTCACTATACGGTCGATTATGTGGACACAAACACCATGATGATGCCCATAGGATGGTCAATAATCACATAGTCTGTGGGTTTAATGTTTGGGTGTTCATGTCCTGGCCATATACAGTAGTGTGTGTATCTGTGTGTGTGTGTGGGTGTTTTCTATAACTGATAATTTTATAATCTTGTGTTAAAATTAAGATGATATCTAGTATTATGTTGTATGTCATTCTTTTAAGTGGCCTATAGCATAACGGTAAGGCTGCTTATGTTTCTTAGAAACAAATCTGTGTTAAACAGCTTCTAATTTGTGCTGGAAATCAGCAAAATGCCCAAATGGTCTGAAGCATGAACAGTGTGGTCACAAGTTGATCTGGCTGCCTCCTGTTTTATTTATTATTTTATATCTATTTTAATTTGGCTGGTTGTGTGAGTTTTATGCTATAACAATGTGGTGATAATGGTGCACTGAAGTAGTGGTATGAGTTCGGATTCATATTGTTTGCGACAAATATGTATTACTGTAATATTTCAATGCACTGTTAATTACCACATCAATGGATGATCATTCACCTTACTACATTAGCTATATCAATATGACTTGCACTCATGGTCAGTGTATTATAGCATGATAATGTCATTAAACAGTGTACTCAGCAAATGGTATATTTATGATTATATTATGAGTCTCTATATAGTCTATAGGATTTTTTGTATATGATTTAGCCTTTACTGTATTGGTTTTGTTCACTTCATTGTTTTTGTGTATGATTTATCAAGTGCCATTTTTCCTTTAGGATGATTGAAGTATCTTATCTAGTATCTCTGGATTTTCTTTTTTTTTTTAAGATTCTGCTAGGCACTGTGAATCTTGTTTGTAGAGACTGAATATTCTATATATATTGAGTAAAGGGCAAGAGCTAGACTTCACTGAAGTCCATCATGTTTCAACAGTAGCCCATAACAGACAAACGGAACACTGGCTCTTAAAACAAAATACACAAAATCACAACTTTATAATCTGTACAGGGAGTGACACCCTCTGTCCTTAGACCCTCGGTTCCAGTGAGGAAAAACTTGCCCACAAAAAACCTTTAACAGGGAAAAAAGGTGGAAGAAACCTCAGGAAGAGCCACAGAGGAGGGATCCCTCTCCCAGGACGGACAGACGTGCAATGGATGTCACGTGTACAGGACAAATCAACACAAACATACTGTACAATTACAATGACTGACAAAATGACAATGAATCACAATGAATGATAAAATGATTACAGTAGCAGTGGAACCTGTGATAGAGATAGAGAGACACAGATGCACAGCGGCAGCAAATCATCAACTAACTATAAACTGTAATGGAGATATGGAAGCAATAATGACAGTAATAATAATAATAAGTAGTAATATATGTAGTGGACGTCATGCAGGACCACAGCAGCAGCCACGATCCACGAGAACCTGCTGGACGACAGAGCACAGAAACTCCAGGGAAGAAGTTTAGTTAGTAACATGCATTAATGAGACATGTATGTTTACAGGTGGTGTGTGTGTGTGTGAGAGAGAGAGAGAGAGTCCTCCCTTCAGTAAAGGGAGATGTGACTGCATCTTCAACCAATACCGCGTCCCCCGGCAGTCTGGTCCTATGGCAGCATAACTAAGGGATGACCTGAGCCAGCCCTAACTATAAGCTTTATCAAAAAGAAAAGTCTTCAGTCTACTCTTAAAGGTGTTGACCGTGTCTGCCTCCCGAACCCAGAATGGTAGTTTGTTCCACAGAAGAGGAGCCTGATAGCTGAAAGCTCTGGCTCCCAATCTACTTTTGGAAACTATAGGAACCACAAGGAACCCAGCGTCCTGAGAGCACAGTGTTCTAGAGGGATAGTAAGGTATTATGAGCTCTTTTAGATAAGATGGTGCCTGACCATTAAAGTAAGGAGAAGAATGTTAAATTCCTATTTAATTAATTAATTTATTTATTTAATTTAACAGGTAGCCAATGCAAGGAAGCCAAAATGGGAGAGATGTGATCTCTGATCTTGGTTCCTGTCAGAACACGTGCAGCAGCATTCTGAATTAACTGCAAAGTCCTAAGAGACTTATTAGAGCAGCCTGATAACAAAGAGTTACAATAGTCCAGCCTTGAAGTAACAAATGCGTGGACTAGTTTTTCTGCATCCGCCTGAGAGACAATGCGTCTGATTTTAGCGATGTTACGTAAGTGGAAGAATGCAGTCCTCGAAATTTGTTTTATGTGGACGTTAAAGGACAAATCCTGATCAAAAACAACTCCAAGATTCTTTACAGTGGAGCTGGAGGCCAGGGTGATCCCATCTAAAGTAACTAAGTCTCTAGAAAGAGAGTTTCTGAGGTGTTGAAGTTGAAGTACAGAGATGAGTCCTTTGTCTGATGCCATTAGGAGGTCATTTGTAACTTTGACTAGTGTGGTCTCTGTGCTATGATGCACTCTAAATCCTGACTGAAAATCCTCAAAAAGAAAGAAAAACAGTCTAGATATATATCCGGTATTATAGCTGTGTTGTTCTTATTCTCCTCTATTAATGAAGAGTAATAGGCTGCTCTGGCATTACGGAGAGCCTTCCTGTATGTTTTGAGATTATCTTGCCAGACTAGATGAGATTCTTCCAGTTTAGTGGCACGCCATTTGCGTTCAGATTTATGTGCCTCTTGCTTTAATTTACGAGTCTGCTGGCTATACCATGGTGCTAGCCTTCTTTGTTTAATTGTCTTCTTTTTCAGAGGTGCAATAGAGTCTAGAGTTGTCCGTAATGAGCCTGTAGTACTATCAACTGATATATTTGTGAGGGGCTAAAGGAAGCAGACAAGTCCTCTGTTACAGTTAGACATGGCATTGAATTCAATGCTGAAGGAATCACTTCCTTAAATTTGGCTACAGCACTATCAGATAAACATCTGCTATAGTTTCTACACAAAGGCTTATAGTCCGGTAGTATGAACTCAAAGGTTATTAAAAAATGGTCAGACAGAAGAGGATTCTGTGGGAAGACTATTATATTATCAATTTCAATGCCATATGAAAGAACAAGATCAAGAGTGTGGTTCAGACAATGAGTCGGTTTATTTACACTTTGACAAAAGCCAATTGAGTCTAATAGAGAGATAAACGCAGTACTAAGACTATCATTGTGGTTGTCCACATGAATGTTAAAATCACCTACAATAATTACTTTATCTGTTTTAAGGATCAAGCCTGATGCAAATTCTGCAAATTCAGATAAAAATTCAGAATAAGGACCTGGAGCTCGATATACTGTAACAAATAAAATTGGCTGTAAAGTTTTCCAGGTTGGGTGAGTGAGGCTAAGGACAAGACTTTCAAATGAATTATAATTTAGTTTAGGTTTGGGATTTATTAATAGACTTGAGTCAAATATGGCTCCAACTCCACCACCTCGACCAGTACTTCGAGGAACATGAGTATTATAATGACTCGGAGGAGTGGATTCATTTAAGCTAACATATTCATCCTCCTGCAGCCAGGTTTCAGTGAGGCAAAACAAATCAATATCATAGTCAGATATTAATTCATTGACTAAGACAGCTTTAGATGACAAAGACCTGATATTCAATAGTCCACATTTAATTCTCTTATTTTGGACTGTTGGAGATGTTGATTTAATTTGTATTAAGTTTTTATGATGAACTCCTCTTCTGTTTGTTTTATCTTTAAATAATGTAGGTGGACGGGGGACAGACACAGTCTCTATACTAAAGGACTGGGTGGGCAACTGCTCTAATGGAGGCGCAGAGAAGCGTGTAAGACTGCAGCTCTGCTTCCTGGTCTCAACTCTGGGTTGTCGACATGATTTTGGTCAGCTAATAAACTTGGCCATATTTCTAGATATGAGAGCTGCTCCATCCAAAGTGGGATGGATGCCGTCTCTCCTAATCAGACCAGGTTTTCCCCAGAAAGGTGTCCAATTGTCTATGAAGCCCACATCGTTTGCTGGACACCACCTCGACAGCCAGCGGTGAAATGACGACATGCGGCTAAACATGTCATCACTGGTCACATTGGGGAGGGGACCAGAGAAAACTACGGAGTCCGACATCGTTTTGGCGTATTCACACACCGATGAAACATTAATTTTAGTGACCTCCGATTGGCGTAACCGGGTGTCATTACCGCCGACGTGAATAACAATCTTACTGTATTTACGCTTATCCTTAGCCAGCAGTTTCAAAAAAGACTCGATGTCGCCCGCTCTGGCCCCCGGGATGCATTTAACTATGGCCCCCGGTGTCGCTAACTTCACGTTTCGGACTATGGAGCTGCCAATGACCAGAGTTGGCCTCTCAGCGGGTGTGTCGCTGAGCGGGGAAAATCTGTTTGAAACGTGGAGCGGTTGGTGGTGTACCGTGGGCTTCAGTTTGGGGCTATGCCTCCTTCGAACAGTCACCCAGCCTCCCGGCTGCTCGGGAACTACCGGGGGACGGCTAACTGAAGCTACCTGTGGCTGTACCGCACCGGCTACAGGGGACTGGCTAACTATCTGAGCTACTGACTGTTCGGTGGTGCGGTACCGTGCCTCTAACTCACTGACCCTCGCCTCCAAAGCTACAAATAAACTACATTTATTACAAGTACCGTTATCACTAAAGGAGGACGAGGAGTAACTGAACATGTGGCACACAGGACAGGAGAGAGCAGGAGAGGAGAGAGCAGGAGAGGAGAGAGAAGGAGAGGAGAGAGCAGGAGAGGAGAGAGGAGGAGAGGAGAGAGCAGGAGAGGAGAGAGACGCCATTGCTATACTGTAGCTAGGCTAGTTAGTGTGGCTAACAGAAACTGGTAAAACTATCAGATTGTGGTTACTAAAGTTAAGAGACCTGTTTGTGCACAGACAGAACAAGTCTAAGGATAATGCAGAGATATGTAGATAATCACTGATGTGAAGAATATACGAAAATCTGTTTAGGTGAGCAGAGCAGAGAGCATTGTGGCAGTAACACCGATAACCGGAAGTGACAGAATACACTTACCGTAAAGTGAGTGACATATTATCTACACCGCTAGATGTCAATAAATCCCACACAGTCATCCTTTAAAGTTAGGTAATTTCTAACTTTGTAAGCTCTGTGAGGATCTGCTGATACCCTACACATTCAATGCCTGTCAGCCAGACAGGAAAGTTAAAGTGTCTGTGACACTAGAGGGGCTTAAAACCATCCTCCCACTTGTTTATCTGGCCTATCTCCATTTGGTGTATTACACTACTGTTCACTGATATTTACCTTGCCCTGGGCTCCGGCCAGCAGGCCAATAACACCTGGACCATTCTTCAAGCCCAGCCCAGATAGATCCCCGAATGAGGAAACGCCAATGAATCAATGTCAGCCCTGAAGCACATGGTGATGCTCTGATTGTTTGAGCAGGATTAAGAGGCCACAGTCTCTCTCTCTCTCTCTCTCTCTCTCTCTCTCTCTGTGTCTGAGAGTGAAACAAGCAATAGGGCTTGTGGCCTAGATGAGGACCAAGATTGTTGATTGCAGGTCATCTTTCTTATCAGCTGCTGAGTGCCTGGGTGTGAGTGTGAGAGTAAGGGCAAGTGGAAAGGTATATGTCATTGTGTTTCTGTGTGCATTTCTAAATTAGTCTACTTATAGGTACACATTTCAGTTTAAAGACCAGTAAAATGAGGATGCTTTGTTTAACTGGGAACAAAAGGCCATGTCTCCAGTTGGGACAGGCTGTTTTTTTTATCTATGTATGTATTTATTTATTTTAGGATATGTTAGGATAAATCTTAAATAATCAGTAAAAGTGTATGTAATGTTCCCTGTCCCCATAAGTGACCAAAGTCAACATATGTGTGTGTCTGTTAAGGAAGAAAATGTTCATTCCAAATGAATGTTGACAGTGATGTTAATCATCGATAACTGATGAGTAATTAACAGTATAAAATGCATGTTTCCCTCTAAGCTTTACTTCAACCGTACCGTGGGATCAATATGACACAGTGTTCTTCATGACATTTTATTATTATTACTACATTTTTATGATCCTGCTCTTTATTGAATCATTACTGAATTTTACAATCTTTCCCTAACATTGACCACATGCTTCAAGTGCCTAAAAAGAAACATACACATATTAATCATGCTTTACTTGCGAACAATGGAAGGGAAAATACATTAGCTGAATTGTTTTCACTTTACAATAACTAAACTCTTTACTTTATGGGCTGCATTATGTTTCTTTGAAAGCATACTGTTATGTGCTAGATTAAGATCAGGCTTTGGTTTGACTTGTGGTCTTCTAATATATTAGGTAGAGAACTTTGGTTGTCGAGGAGCATGAACCACAAATGAGCTTTTACTCATTTTTGATACACTATTGATTGAGAACCCTGTGAACCCTGACAAATATATTATTGTCATCACTATAAGGCAATACAAACTAGTTTAAATGAGTTTCTTTTGCATAACAGCTTCCATTGTCTGCTACTCAATACACAAAAGCATACTGTGTGAAAAACTCCTGCTACTTACAGCACATCTGTCATTTGACAGTCTTAAGAGGACACTAAAATGGCAGCGCTTGAATAAACTGTTGAGGATAAAAACTTATAGTCACCAGCACCGTCTGACAATAATAATCATTTCTAAACCCCCTGTCACCTGCTGCTGCAAATCTCACCCTGTCGATATCTCAACCTTTCCTTACACTATATGAATATGGCAGCTATTGCAGTTTGATAGATGAAATAAAAAGGCAGTGTGATTGTGTCAGTATATTATTCCTTTCAAGATGACCCCCTTTTTGTGCTTTATCGTGTGATAACTTTCAGAGGTTCAGACTGCGTTTACAGCAGTGCAGATTTATGGCGGGGAGAAGACGTGGAAATGGGTCTTTTTTATGACTGTGCCACACCAGTCAACACTGCTGTGAGTTAAAGAACTTCAAGTATGGCCCAAATTATACAGTCCAGCAAACTGTAATCATAGCCACAGGATCATGCATTTTGAGTGCTGTATGTGATAATTATTGTACTTGTAAGCAACTAACAGTTTACAGCTACTCTGGCTCAGTGATATTTAGCAGACAGAATATTAATTAGTGAATAGTTATTGGTGCTACAGCTGCAGGGGATTTCTGAATATTTGCTTAAAGCCAAAAGCAACTCATAACAAAAGTGAGTGTCACTCCATTACGTGATACTAATTGGATAACTGGATCAACATATGCTATGATATAGGTAGATCAGGCAGAATAAGGTCAAATGAGAAAAATATTCCATTCCAGTGTGTGGAGAATTTGACAAACATACAAACTCTCATACTCATACAAAAAAATTCTAAGATTTAAGCCAGACTTAACTAACACTTGCACAGTACAGTACAGTTGGTCATAAAGGTTTTGGAGGAAACCTGATGATGGTGCTAAATGAAAACAAAACTGAATGCTATCGTTTAAGATATTTTAGTTTGGATCACAGTGGTGGATGAAGTAATGGACCTCTAAGAAAGGATGTTGTTATTCTGTGCTGGCAGCATGGCTCAGTAGAACATGCAGGAGGGTTATTTACAAGGTTATCATTCTCAATGAACACAACTCACTAATTTATACATGACAGTGTTGGGGAAAATATAATAATGGTATTATCTGTAAAAATCTAAATGAACTATGATCCCCTTGCTGGGCAAGCGTGGATCAGCACTGGTAGAGTGTGCCCACAGACTTTGGTATTGTAGAAAGTGGGGCATTTGATGTGAAGAGTACTGGGAATGAGTATTGATTATTTGTTTGTCTTTTTGTACTTTGAGATTTGCTTAAAAGCTTGTGTAAAAGTGATACTCAGCAGCTGATATCTTTACATTCAATCCACCTTCTCTGAACCTTTACATAGAAACATGCCAGATGAAATGGGACTGTTACTGTCAGAAACACTGTATAATTGTCCTTTTACCATATTTATCATTCCCCCTTCAACACTGAGAGATGACTATGCTTGAATCTCTGTGTAATAAACTGTATCCACATATTTGTCTGTTGAATTGATTGAATTCAATTTACTCCTGTTCTTGTTCTTGTATTTTCTCCACTAGATTTAAAGTGTTATGAAAGGTTTTTGAAAAAGCAATGAAATAACAAAACAAAAATCTTCTGTTTGGATTGATTTTGAGGCTTTAGGTAATTGTGATCTCACTGAATGCTTTGTCAAGATGTAGTGGAACAATATGTAAGAAATACAGCGACTACACAGGATAACTACACAGGCTGCTCCTCGCCATAAACCCTGCCATATTTTACATTAAGTATAAGCAGTCTCCTTGACAGCAAGCAGTAAGAACAATAGCTTTATGTCTTCTCCTGCCATTGGAAATTATAGCAGGTGGGTGGGGAGGTGTAATCAAAGGCAGACGGCCTCGTAAAGTCAACAAGCAGCTTTATCTGAGGTCTGGCCCATATTGTTCTGGGATCAGACACCCCTCTACACTACGCCACAGGCTGCTTTCATCGTCAATCATCCAGGATCCAGTAGTCACAGGGGATTAACCAGCTCTGTGGCGCTCCTAATGTACACACACAGACACACACGTCGCTAACAAACAAGTGAACAAATGAAAAACCCGCAATCCACTGCTAATGAACACTTTGCCACCTCAGTACAATAGCAGTGAAAAGAAGTGAGTTCATGGTGACGTGGTGTTGTAACACCTCTTTCCAAATACAGTTCCAGTAATTTTTGAATAATTCACAGAACAATTAGGATCTGTTAGCAGAGAGATCCTCAGATTATTAAGATGAACTGGGGCACCATCATGTAGTCACAGGTTAAATCTAAGTCAATTAATGCTAGGGTTGGGGGTTTGATACTACAAATACCATGTTTTGCTTTAAGGATTGTTAAATGTCAGTAGGATATTTCTTTTTTACTGTTGTTGGGTGTATGGGTGCCGCATTCAACCTGCTGCTTCACAAAATTCTAGCTTCTCTTGATTGTAAAACCAAGTTATTTCAGCCCATTTACATTTATTGTGAGGTGATGATCACTCATGGCCATGGTAATTATGACTGGAGAAGTCAGAAGAGCAAGAACGGAGGATGTATATAGAGGAGGGTGGGGGTCAAGCAAACGCCAGACTTTCACCTATGAGACGGAGTATGTGTGCAACCATGCTTTGTTCCTAAACCTAGCCAAGTTCTTATTGTTGCCTCAACCTAATTAAATGACAACTATTTCACAATGTTACTACTTTGTGTTTAGCATTACGTTACATGACTTATATAACGTACTTATGATCCGGTACACCTTCCACTGGTATTCTCCAGTCATTGGCAGTTGACCTGTTTAGTCATTCAGATATGAAATAAAACATTTATTTGTTTACGATTTCAACCTGCCTTGTGCTTTAAGATGCATGTGAGTAATTACCAGAGAATAATGATCATGATCATTCTGTAGTAATTACATTGTCTTCAGAGTTAGTCTATTGATAATGCATTCACCTTATGAAGCACAACACGTAAAACAGTATTATTCAGTTAAAAGTGGCATGGAACCACTCATTCAAGCAATGCCAACACAATTCCATTCACTTCACCTACAAACATAAGAAATATAAGAAAAAAAGAAATCCAAAATAAAACCTAAACAATGGCTGTATGAAGTGAGTATGAAAATGTTTTATTTGTGTGACCTGACCCTTTAAGACAAATTACAGTAAAGTCTTTTTTGCAGCGGTTTGTATTCTCCTGTGAGTGTGGACAGCATTAAGGCTTTATGAAGAACATTCATGCACACTTGTGTTCCGCCATTGGAATCATTTTAGGTTTAGAGCTTTCAATGACACCCTGTGTATAATCAATTTCACAATTTTACAATTTAGTGTAGTCATAATCAATAATATTTATGTGATCAATCAAACTGCATCCTAGTCACCTAGTCAATATTAGCCTCATATATTGGTCTCACCCTACTAATAACCTGTGTTGAGAGACACACACACACACACACAGACTGTATAAAGCCCTCCCTGGTCCAGCCTGAGGCCATCGATCATGTGGCTGTGATTCCCAGATAAAGCAGCGTCTGAAGAGGCAACAGATTGACGCTGACCTCGCCCTCTTCAACGACAGTAACAGCTGCTGCCACTTTCCAGCACAATGAAACATGTCACGTCTCTGTGACCAGATTTGTGGTTTTAGCTGCTGAAATTTTAAGCTATGGCACGACATGTGACATGTTGATTTGTAACATTTACAGCACAGCGGTTCAATGTGACAGGACAATCACAAACTATAAATATCATGGCTCTAGTGGTGTAACACTACATGACCTGCTATATTCTATAAACAAGATTTTTGTAATTTAGCATATATATTACTAAGCTTGTTGTGTCATGACAACAGTTTGCATTTCTTATTTCTTCTGTTTTTAACAGACAAAGTGTTGATGAGGGTCCCAGGAGGATTATTTTACAGGTCTGTTTAAAAAAAAAAAAAAAAAAATACATGTGGTAAACTGTGTTGTAAATGAATTGATTCAGTTCCCATTAAGGAGAAAATAGGGACAATGTTCAGATATTTCAGGTCGACATGACGGTGGCAGCAAGATAAGAGAGGATGGCTGCTCTGCTGAGTCCACACTGCTGTTGGAGACTTTTTCAACTTTCACTTTGTGCCTTACTGTGTGACCATGGCAACTCCAGACACCACCACAACCAGCTACAACCTGCTTTATTTAGCTATATGATTCATGGTAATATTTTGAACAGTAATGATAAAAAAAATATTTTGTAATATTCAAAATCAAAATGGCCATTTATTTTTAAGATATACAGTACCAGTCGAAGGCAGTTACACGGGACTCACACAGGAGGCGGAACTGCAGCGGAACGGCAGCGGAACGGTCCTTTGCCCGGCGTCAACTCACACCGGACGCGGATCAGCCGCGGAACGGCAGCGGAGCGAGCCGGTCGTATTCACGCGAGAATCCTGGACATACCCGAGACCCCGCGATAAACAGTGTATAAAGAAAACAACAACAACAAACAGCTGACTTTGCTTCTCCGACGTGGAGGAGATTATAAAAAGCATCTGTTGTGTCATAAATGATTGTGTGTTGTTCCACTTCAACAATTAGTCTCTCGTTGAGACCCTTTGATCGATCTTTGATCACCTGGTGCCACCGGTTATGACGTCACGTTGATGTGAAGTTGTAAAAAGCTACATGAACTGTGTATTGTGTTTTATTTTGAAAGGGGGCGGAAGTTTATTACGTTGATTCAAGGCCCGGTTTCCTGTCTGGTGCGCAGTGCTCTGTTGAAATTTACGAGGTTCAGCCGCGGCTCGCGGAAGAAATAGAATCCTGCACGAAAGCTCGCCCGTGGCGCGGAGAGCCGCTTCTGGGACGTTCTGATCCGCGCCCGTGTGGAGTGCTCTCATTGACTAGACTGGATTCTATTTGCTACGGTGACCGCGGCGGTTGCCGTTCCGTTCCGTTGCTTCCGTTCGCGTCCGGGGTGATTGGCCTTGACCGGGACTCACACCGAACGCGGAACAGGAAGCGGAACGGGAAGGTTTTGCCCGGTGTCAACTCACACCGGACGCGGATCAGCCGGCAACAGCAGCGGAGCGAGCGGCCGTATTCAAGCGAGATCACGAGATCACGCGAGATCCTGGACATACCCGAGACCCCGCGAAAACAGTGTATAAAAAAAACAACAACAACAAACAGCTGACTTTGCTTCTCCGACGTGGAGCAGATTATAAAAATCTGTGTGTCATATGATTGTTGTGTTGTTCCACTTCAACAATTAGTCTCTCGTTGAGACCCTTTGATTACTTTGATCACTGGTGCCACCGGTCATGACGTCACGTTGATGTGAAGTTGTAAAAAGCTACATGAACTGAGTATTGTGTTTTATTTTGAAAGGGGACGGAAGTTTATTACGTTGATTCAAGGCCCGGTTTCCTGTCTGGTGCGCAGTGCTCTGTTGAAATTTACGAGGTTCAGCCGCGGCTCGCGGAAGAAATAGAAATCTTGCGGAAAGCTCGCGCCGTGGCGCGGAGAGCCGCTTCTGGGACGCGTCTGATCCGCGCCCGGTGTGAGTGCTCTCATTGACTAGACTGGATTCTATTTGCTACGGTGACCGCGGCGGTGCCGTTCCGCTTCTGTTCCGCGTCCGGTGTGAGTTGGCCTTGAGTTGGCCTTTAGCTTGTCGTCACCTTGGACTCTTTTTCAATGAACAGATGTTTTTGCCTTCTTTGTCCAATTGTCCAAGGACTACTGTAGTATTCCATGTTATGCTGACAGCTGCTTGAAATAACAGTCCATTGTTACTTTAAGACATGAAGGTCAGTCAGTCAAGAAAATATCAAGAACTTTGAAAGTGCCTTGTCATCAAACACTCTGATGGCTCTCATGAGGACTGCCCCAGGAAAGGAAGAGTTACCTCTGCTGCAGTTCATTACAATTGAAAATTGATTGACAAAATGATCTGAAGTCAACAAAAAATGCCTTTAGTGTCCACAGCAGATACAGTATTGTTAATAAATGTTTAATATTGTTTTTGTTTTTTACCTGAAGCCAGGCGTGTGAGCTCAACAGAGGTGCTGTGAACATGATAGCTCTGCAGTTAGACAGGAACATTTTGTTCCAGCTGCAAATGCAACACGTTTTCAGGCTTTGGGAATTCTAACTAGTGAATAGTCAGATTCAAATTACATGTAATGTGCAAATTACGGGGACAGAAACCTGAAAAAAGAAAAGGGATCGAGTATCTTCTCTCAGTAGTTACCAAAAGTGCTTCAGCTGCTACACTGACAGAAAAGGGTTGGAGGCTGAATGCAGACGTGTCAGTGAAGGTAACAGCTTGTAACATAGTTACACTCAGTTTGTTTTTATTGGTTCCATGTCTACTAATTCTCCTGTCATTTCAGATCCCACCTTGCATTCAGTTAATTTCCCTCACCTGGTTTTCCCCACCCATCTCCTTACCTGCAGTCCATTTGTTCATCAGTTTATATACTGGTTCATTTCCCCTTCATCCCTGCCCGATTGTCTTGTTGTATTTTTGCCAAGCTCTCCAGCGATCCCTGTTTAGCCTTCTCATTCTGACCCTGTTTTGCCTGTTTTGTACTTTGGATTTCTGCCTGCCCCTTGTCAGATTTATTTGCCTTTCTGCTCTCCTGGTTTTGACCCTGCCTGTACTTTGGACTGACTAAACTGCTTATCCCTTAAACTTGTCTGCCTCTGAGTCGTGCTTTTGGGTTCTCCTTGCCAGTACCAGCCCCCTGACACAGCTGATCATTTTTATGGTTTCATCTCATAAACATTTGCTCACAATGCATTATTTTCTAATGTGAATCCCGATGAGCTCTCGTTGATTCTTTGACAATAATGATTATTGACACTCATTAACGGTTTGAAGGATCTTACGATTAGTGCAACATGTTCCCCTGTTCTGTGTCTGCTTGTGCTGTGCTGTGCTGTGCTGTGGGCCTCTAACCGCCAATTAAACTATTAGACTGAGAGCGGAAAATGAGGAATTGTCCGCATCAGCTGTAATGATTCCTAATTGCTGGCTAGCATTAAGAATTTGTCTCCTGATCAACTCTGCAAAGCCAAAACCCTCTCTGTCTCTCTCCACTCCATCCCCCCTTCTCTCTCTTCTCTCTGTCTCCATCCAACCTTACAGATCTAATTTGATAGCTTCAGACTTTCTCATGACTTTATTAAAGGACTTTTCAGATCTCCACTTTTCTTTTACCCTGAGTGGTTCAGCGGCACAGGCACAGGCTGGGGCAGCTGTAAATTAGATGACTTGATATCACATCAAAACCAATGAAGATGGACCCTGAATAGCAGGGGCCTCCTCCACTCTGCTCATCTCGTATGTTGTCGTTCATCAGCCTTTCGAAAATCTGCAGTGGGAAGAAATAATAGGGCCTTGATGTCTCTCAGTGGTCGAGCCTTTTTAAAGGATGCGCCGTCCTTCAAACCCTCTAGTTTGATAAACATTTAAATGAAAGGCAAGTGTGGAGCTGTTTGATCAGTCTTTCATTTTACTGCTTGCCATTCTGAGTGGACTGAGGAAATAATCAGATTTGGGTACAGTTTAATTTCAATATTTGGATGAATGTATGACATAGTAACTATCAGTGAAATAAGTAAGTTTGAAAACTATTCTTGAAGTTCAGTCTTAGGCAGTGTTCTCATTCAGGATCCTCTCTGTGCTGATGTGATGAATCTGGAACCTTCTTCCTGACCTCAGCTGGGAGAAAAGTCTGTTATCCGGGTAGTTGGGATCACTGAACATTCCCCTTGCCTTATTTCTGCAGCGTCTGGTATCAGTGTTCTTTAGGCAGGTAGAGCGCCACTAATTGTACGTTCAGCTGAATGAACCACTCTTTACCTGCAGTTTCTGTACCAGAAAGGGATGTTCTCCATCAGGATGTACTCGATGGTTCAGGAGTAATGCTCTTCACTATCCTCTCCCACACAGGACCAGTTGAGATTAAGGGGTGTAATTCCTCCCCTGCTTCTTCCTAACTTCTAAATATTGGTCATGTGATCCACAAGATGATTTTGATAAGGAAAATAAAGCGTTGAAACACAGCTTATCCTCAGATTATGGCAATATTCACATAATGAACATAATGAAGCTATTATTTAAGACTATTTAAAAACGAACCTTTTTTTGTTGTTAATTAATGTGACGAGAAGAATGCAGTTAATTATTCAGAGAATTAAAGAATATTCTGACAAGTTTCCATGTAGTCACCTAAGGTTAGCAGATAATGAAGTAATTTTTCAGAAATAATCATTTTAATTTTAATTTGTCAATAAAACATTAAAGTTGTTTATGTCAAAAATATATCTGTAGTATGACAAAGACACACTGACTTGACCTGAAAGTCAGTGTAGCATCAAAATGATTTCTAATCAGTTATTTAATGGTCGTTCCTGGCTCAGTGCCCCACATGTCCATTGAGACAGCTCATTGTGTGAGACCTTTGGACGTGTCCTCCTCCACTCCTACTAGCCCAATATGACCATTGTTTCTAATGATAAGATCTCTTCTTCTTGACTTTGAGATTGCAGTTCAAAGCTTTAACATATCAGAACATTTTTTTAAATTATTCAATTCCATAACATTCTTGAAACAATGGCAAATGGCCTAAAAGAAGTGAGTCCATTCAGTGTGTTTTCAACGACGTGAAGACGAGGCAGGAGCAGAAACTGTGGAAGTGTGAGGGTTAATAAAAAAAGAGATGTCTTCTTTTCTGTGAACATAAAAGATGGTACAGTAGTGTTGGTATTTTAAACGTGCACAGCAAGGCGGCTGATGTTGAAGAATGTTGTGGGCAAAATATGAAAGCTTTGACTACAGCTACTTTTAGTTCTGACACGACACAACGGAAGTTGAATGCTTTCAGACAGTGTCAGAATGTCAGAATTATTTTCCTTTTTTTACACATAAAACCCAACAGTTTACAGCAATATCACTACCTATCTGTTGCATTGATATTACAAACCCAGAGGGATGAAAATCCTTTTTATTAGACCATATTCATGACATATTTCCACTCATTTGAACAGAGACTTCCATGTTTAGGATGCATGATTCTTTAAAATGCTGCCCCTTGTCCTTTTCACATTACAATGTGTTTCTCTCTACATCTGTGTTATGGATTTTTTTTTAACATTTGTTCCTGAATGGCTTCAGCTTCTTACAATTACAGCACATGTCACTATAATAAATGCGTATAATGGTGCTGATGTAACTATGATGTAGTGTAGGGGCAGTTAAAGGCCATGGACTAAACAGGTAAGACATGACCTTTGTGAAGATTTACACATCCAATCAGCAGTTAGTCAGAGTCATTAATTAGAGTGACTTCCCTAATTGCATCAAACTCCACTGTTCTACAACCACGTGTGTGTGTGTGTGTGTGTGTGTGTGTGTGTGTGTGTGTGGTTTCACTGTATGTAATCATTCATCACATTATGCTGTAAATTAGCGATAGTGTTTTGGATGATTTAAAACAACATTCAGGCAAAAGCAAAAAGGAACGTAGTATTTACATGATATTTTACAGTTTGTTTTGTGGCCACACACCTTCATTTCGTTCAAGGCATTACTGTTAATATGATAACAAGTTACTGCCCATATTAGGTCTGACTATTAAAGGAGCTTAGCCTATTACTTAAGCTACTAAGGTGTTTAACCCAGAAGCCACCTGGAACCTGGAAACATACTTTGATCTGTAAAATATGTTGAGTTTGCCTTTAATTTGACAAGTGCATTGGGAATTTACCAGTAACATGAACGTCTCTGCTGTGTTTTAAGCATAGAAATATCAAAGTATTACATTTTTCCCTGACAAAATGCTGACAACGGGCAAAATGATCTATTGTTCATAGAGAACCCAAAAAAAGACACAGAAGTCGAACAAGAAGTCCATTCCAGACTGAATAATGGAGAGGAACCAAAATGGCCATTCAGTGTGAATATAACAGTAAGTAAAGTTATCAAAGAAAAAGACTGCTGAAGGGAGTCTTGGGGTGGCTAATGTGCCATGTAACTATCCTGTCATCCACTCCTGTCTCTCGCTACTGTGCCCCCACTGTTCTCCCATTCTTTTTCCTTCCTCCAACACTCCTTCCATGCACTCTGCCAACAGTAAGTACTCCCCTCTTCCTGGCAGGTTGCCTGATGCTACAAGACTTTGATCTACTGCCACCTTTTAACAAATTCTCAATTTCCTGGTGGAGCTAAAAGGATCGAAGGTGTCTGGGGATGAGGAGGAGGGGGAGACGCCCACAGAGGGAGACAGGGAGGGGGTGAAACAAATGGGCAACAAAGCGAAGATTGAAAGAGAAGAGGCGGAGGCCGAAAAAATGAAAACTGGTCACCGACAAAGCAAACCCCCCCCCCCCTTTAGCCACACCTCGTCTTCTTCCCCCACAGTTTCTCAGGGATCATCAAGCCACAGTGTGGCAACATTTCAGGGTCGGCTGCTTATCGGAAAGCTGTCTGCCCACGTTGATACAGCACTTCCTTAACTTCTACCACACACCGGATGGGAAAGTAGCTGACTGCAGCTTCCCCCATACGTTAACAATCTGAGACCTCAACAACAAGTTTGTACTGGCAACAAACAAAGCTTAAAGCTGAATGCTTTACTTTGTAGTTGCTCACTGAAGTCCATTACTCACAAAGTAGTGACACGTGTGGGTGTTGAAAGTGCACTGGTAAGGGTGTTAGCACACTTATTAGTAACTGACATGAACACACACAAACAGAGAGAGTTTTTGAACTCCTGGAGGACAATTAATACCTCCCATCTTCACGGCTGAGTTTTTATTTTTAGAGGCAGTGCATTGGGGCACCGACGGATCTGTGCGACTTTTCATTCAGCTTTATTTGATATGACTCATACCATCAGAAGTAGTTGAAGAAGTTTTTAGGTCAGAAAAGTAATTTAGTAACTTGTGATGGCAACACAGTGCTCATTTATCAGTTCAAAGCAGGGTCCAGAATAAAAACTTTGAAGATAATTCAACAGAGTCTGAGAATATTATATTTTTTGTTGGAAAAAATCTATAGCTCTGGTCCTTGATTTTGTTGTGTTCGATAAACACTCACCCGTGACCCTATTACATTATTATTAATATGGCAACAAATTGTTACAAAATGTCAAATTTTGTTGTGAATTTAGATTTAGTGCTAAGTGTGAATGAGTGGCTGAAAGACAGAGGATAGAGGAAGATAGAAAAAAGAAGATACACTGAAATTAATAACAGAAACTTTACTGTGTTCCTGAGTGCCCCCGTCCCATCCCATCAAGAATCCTGTTTAATAGTGTCATCAATAAGGTCCATATGTAGGATTTAGTGGCATCTAGCAGTGATGTTGGAGACTGAAATAAACAGCCCAGATAGCAGATCAACATTGAATCAACATTGAATCAATTGTCATTGAATCAACAAAATATAACATTGATTTTTCATCAGGTTTGTACCCTAAAATCATTTTATTTTATTGATGAAAAATCGATCAAGACAGACATAAAATCAATGTTAGTTCAACTTAAAATCAATCGCTGTTTTATCATTGAACCAACATTGAAATAACATTAATTAAACCAATCCCCAGATAGCAGACCAACACTGAATCAACACTGATTCAATGATTTCTCTTCTCAACATTGAAAAAGCAAATAATTATCAGCATTGATTCAATGTTATCTAGCCTTGAATGTTCAACCTCAACAAAAACAATGATTCTGATGGAATTTCAACACTGATGTTACAATGCTATCTGAGTGAATACACCTCACCTCACCTTCTCGTATGAGAAACTACTGTGGCTGCAAAACTCTCTGTGGATCTCCGAGTCTTTTAGATATTAAAGGCTCATTCTAAAGTAACTTTATTATACATTTTTGAAAGCATATTTATGAATATCATTTTCAGTACATGTACCATATTCTGCCAAGATCCCCTTAAATCATACACACTAACTTTAAACATGCTGCAGTGCCTCCGGGTCACATACTGTGCAGCAGAATATTAAAGAGGGCCAGAACTTCACAATTGCAGATCCCATTTCACTTTCATCATTCATTTGCCACCCCAGTCAAATCCATTTACTGTGTCCTTTTGTATCAATGCCATCTAAAGGTGAAACTTTTCCCAAATAGAAATGATAGATGGTGTGACTCCAGCTTCTTCTTCTGTTCAGTCTAACAGGAGAGCGACCATGGCTTCCTGTCTGTGATGTATTTGGCTGGAAAGGACAGAAGAGAGACAGATATACCCTGATGGGGCACTATACTCTTCATATTTTATTGAAGCCATCATCTGAGTTGAGTAAACATATTAGAGTCTACATTATTAATTCCAATTTTTTCTTGGATTCTGTTTGTTCACTCCCAACCCTGTATAACTGAGGTCAAATCCTTCTTCTATAGCAAACATTGCCACCATCCCCCCTCACGCCAGAGAGAGACAGGCACTGGCCGAGACGCATAAAGAGAGAGGGGGCATGGGGTGAAAGGAGGTTAAATACAAACTGTTTCTAGAAGAGGAGTGTGTGTGAACAGTTGCATGTTTCTGAAGCGTTCAGAGACACAGATGCTGATATTTTGAGTTAACAACAGTTGAGCTGACTTGAGTTTTTGTAGGAATGTGTTTATTTACCACAGAGCCTTGTAGTGACTGCTCACTAGTCAACCTGCACACCAACTATTAGTGTGCAGAACATACCTGCAGATCAGATACTGATTAATGACAAGCTTTTGCAGGAACCGGTTCCAGTACTTTCTCTTATTTTTCTCTATAAACCCTTTCAGTTCAGCCACTCCATCATTTGAAATGTCCTAACAACTACTGGATGGATTGTATAGGCAATCACGGTCGCCATAGTTGTGTTTCTAAATGACAGGGATGCTTTGACTGTACCGATTGGTGTGTTTTGAGGACTATGCCTCAGATATTGATGAACTCACTGACACTGTGTGCAATTATACCACATTTTCTGAGGATACTGTCAGTCCTAAGAAACTAAGTGTTAAAGCGTACCCTGATAACAAGCGAAAGGGTTAGTGAATCACTGGAAAATAAGCTGGGTAGAAAACAAAGGGCCTTCATCATAGTTTCAAGTTTCATTTAAAAAGCAAACAGGTTTTTGCTGTTTTGTGCTATGAGGGGTGAGAAGGACACTGTGGAGAGATTTATAGATAAGTAGAAAGATTTTCAAATTGATAGCACCTTATCACACATTTAAACACTGACTGCCATGCAAGGTACCAACTGTTCATCAGTGTGGGAGCTAATTATTCACACACATTTATACACAGATGACACAGCCTTTGGGGGTTCACAGCAATTTGGGGTTCAGCATCTTGCCTTCCACAAGCAGTCAGAGAGGAAATCAAGAGGGACAAGCCAAAATATAAAAGTAAGCTAGAGGAAAATTTAAGCAGTAACAATCTGAAGGCAGCGTGGGATGGAATGAGGAAAATGAGGCCAGCAAAAAACTGAAAACAAGCCAGCTAGCAGTGCTGATGGCAACAAAGCACTAGCTGAAACAACAAATACTTAAATTTATAATTGATATTGCAGATTGCAAGTTCATCTGCAATATGAACCCCCCCGCCCAGCACAGAAAATAAGACAAATAAGAACACAGGAAGGCTGCTTATGTTCCAAACAGCTCGGTGGGGTGTTTGGTTATATTTAGGATGTCTCTGGAGCAATGTAGGGTTCCAAAGTTATGGAAGGAGTCCATTATTGTCTCATGGCTAAAAGCTGAGACCCGAAGGAGTTAAATGACTTCATTTGAATAGCTAGTCAAAGGGGAAATGTTGGAAATGGAGGCTCTGGACCCTATGGAGTTTACTTATGTTTGCCTCAATCACATGATTCAACTTCTTGTATAAGAAGGGCTTGTATTCATCATCGCCAACCTTTTCCATATTTTAGCTGGGAAATTGTTTATTTTAATTTATAATAGATTGGATTATTTACATGTAGGCCTCAGATGATGAGAGTGAATGGCTTTCTGTCAGAACAGCACTCCTCTTGTGCTGAGCCTTTGCTACACATTCTTTGTGCCAATGACTGTAGAAGCCAGCACAGGCAAGGGTCCATCCTGAAATTCTCTGATGATACAGTTATCATCAGCCTGCTCCATAATGATAAATCTGAGCAGGGACCAGTGGAGTTCCTCCAATGGTGTGATGAGGCCTTCCTTCAGTTTGATGCTGCAAAGGATATAGTCAGTGATTTTAGAAGAAAATCATCCCACCCAAAGGAGTTGGCATTGAATTTGTGGAACATTATAAATATCTCAGAACAGAACAGTCATTAATAATGACCTGAAATTTGATGTAAATTCTGATGCCGCTGTAAGAAACGACAGAGACATTTATACTTCATTCGGAAGTTAAATGTTTTAATATGAATAATCTAATGATCTATGATGGGATGAAACCTCTGAGAAGGTGGTTAGTAAAACGATCATGTCCAACAGACAGCGACCTTTGACCAGAAAGTTTTCAACCAGGCCAGGTTTTTTTATTTATTTAGAGGACCTGCTTTAAGTGCAATAGGAGTGCTTAATCTGTACATGCACGTTAGCATTGTAGACATTAGTGATTAAAGACATTGTGTACATTTTTGTACTTTTTTGTTTTTTTGACTTTAAGTATAGGTCCACCAACCAAATGTTTACACGAACAGAACACACCAAAAACACATTTTGTCATTTTCCTGAGTTGTCCTAAAACAGAATGTTAGTCTGCCTAGACCACAACAACTTAAGAGTCCAAACACATCAGCTTTGGTGGCCTGCTTGCTCACCTGGTAGTGTGCACCTCATGCACATCAAATATGCTACTGAGGCTGCTGAGTCCACGGTCGCAGAGGACTCGAATCATCTCAGCCCACACAAACAGGCAAACTGACTCAATTAATAAAAAACATATGTAACCTCCCTGGTGATTCTTTCAAAGCGGCACAATATACCCAAAAAGTTATCCAACAGATCCCACACCTAAAAACAAATCCATACATAATACAATTTCACAACTTACTCACTACTCAACTAACTCAGCTTAAAGTTTTAGACTGGACAAAAAGATTTGTAAGGTTTCTAAAATCATACCTCTGGTCAAGGTTTGGTTTAGGCACAAAAACATCCTGATTAGGGTACATTAATGAATTGTCCCATGTACTCTAGAGGTAATCTGTTAAATATCTACGTAAAAAGCCAGACAGTGGAAATGTTACAAAATGTTACAAAATATCTGTATGTGGATTATTATAATAAAATGTTACACAAAAAAATACAGTTACAGATTATCAAATCTATAAACGTTACTTTTATTAAAACATAATGTGAAAAAGTAGTGTGTGTGTGTGTGTGTGTGTGCTGATTCATCCTCTGTGAAATATCCTGTGCCTATATGATCGTGTCCCTGCGTGATGGTGCAGATAATCCCTCCCCACCTCTTCAGTTCGTTTAAAAAGGTCTCTACATCAGCTCTCTGTTGCGAGCCCCAAATGAATCACTCACAATTAATTACTCTGCAAGTGCCAAGAGAGTCTGCAGCCCCCTGCCACCGCCTGCTGGGCCTTGTCTAACTGTGGTGGGTCTAATCTCTCACTGTGAGGCCGGATCTAGCGTGTCCTACTCAGAGGGGGGTGGTGTTTGTCCCGGTCAGCTGGGAAACTGCTTCCCCCTCTTTCCCCCTGCCGCTTTGCTGCCAGATCTGTCTGTTAAGATGAGATAACAGATGATAGCGTGGCTGATGTACCAGCCAACGCCTGCTGGGAATGGCTGCTGTTTGGTAGGCGGATACAAATGGCCTTCTCCTAGTCTCATTTTCATCATGGTGTCTGACTCTCAGTAAAGCAGAGGTGTTCTTAAAGTCCACTCAGAAACAAATCTAGACACACACGCACACACACACACGCACGCACACACACACACACACACACACACACACACACACACACACACACACATTATATTCGGTGTATACACATGCTGGTTCATGTACTGTAGCTACACTCTACTCATGTAAAGAAGTACTGCACTTTCTGCCTTACTATGGCCATAAATACTACAGTACCCATGAGGCCCAGCCCTCAGTGCTATGCAGAGGGAAGCAGTCAAAAGAATGAAGCAAAGTGATAGAAACTCCTGTGAGCTACAAAATTACTGCTGGAAAGGAAACATAAAAGACATGACCATAAATTCAAATTTTCAGGCCTCTACAAATCGTGATTTTTAGCTTCCATTCACTTTCAGCAGCACATTGAGGAGAAACCAGAACCACAATGCACCTCAGGTGCATTCCTTTCTCGAGGTCTATCACTTTTGTAACAATGCAGAAAGATTTGACCAGGCTTGAAGCTACATGCTTGTGCCTGAACCTCACTGGTTATGGACCAATCAGCATCCTATGACATACAACTAGCCAGTGTTGCCAAATTATATTTAGCTACTTTTTCTGGTGTTACGTCTCGTCTCGTTTGGAGACTGACGTGAAAGCACGTATCGTCTTCTCAGCGAGTACCGGATGTTGCCGTGGGCCCCTCCTCCTCGGACTCACAGGTGGTCCGGTCCTCGTGCAGCAGCCCCTCCCAGCTGCAGTCAGAGCAGGAGATGTTCACCCCTCTACTACTATCCACTGTGAATGAATCGCACATGCACGGAGCTGCTGGCTGATCATTTTGGAGTTCTAAACATAGTTAGGGTGCTTTTTACTCATTTTTGTCCCTCCCACGACGTTACTCCTCTCTCCTACAGCGTCCATTACAATTACATGCACATGGCCAATTATGCAAATTAGGTGATGACGTCATCTATCGTCTTCAGATTCAATTTTATTTATATGGAGCCATATCATAACAAAAGTTATCTCATGACACTTTCCAAACAGAGCAGGTTTAGACTGTACTCTGCTATGAGTAGCAAAATTTAGTTACGGCGCTGCTACTGCCTGTGCTCGTGTGTTTTTGTGTGTGTGTGGATGAGATTAATTTTTAATGATCCTTATGGGAAAACTGAGTCACAGGGTCAATAATAATAGGATACAGCAAAGGAACAAAAAAAAAAGAATATAATGAATATAGTATGAATGAATCACAGCATTACAAGGTGGGCAGAACAAAATGAAAATTAAATTGTGATATATGAGATTTATACAATAAAACTGATATACGATGCATGCATGATATATGAGATTCATGCAGTACAACAGTATTATCATATCAATATGTTTTTAAATGTATGCATATGTGCATTTTGTCCCAAGCTGTTCTCATAATGCACAACCCAGCGTGGGCAGTGCTGATGTTTAAAACACTAGCCAAGAGGGAGAGAGGGAGAAAAAAATAAAACAGTGATTTATTCTTTTGTGTCTGACTCCTCCAACAAAAAACAATTGAAAGGAAAAATAAGGATAGAACAGGGGAGGAAAAAAACTTGCGTTGGACTATAGCAGCACCTCAGGGCAAGAGAGATCTGTGGTTTGTGCATGTGCTTTGAATACAGAACACAGGGTGCAGTAATGGCTGTCGGAGCACAGGGAGGCAGACACAACACACATGCACATAATGTAATATGTACACCCAGTTGCGCACACACACACACACACACACACACACACACACACACACACACACACACACACATGCCTCAGAGAGACGCATGTTCAGTACTTGGAAGGTAAGACCTAAATATCATGCATCATCAAGTGAACCAATCAGTGTGTACCTAATTAAAGCTCCCAGTCTGTCCCAGTTCACTGTTTTTTCTGTTGTCTGTTTTTTTTAATAAAATCAGCATCTCTCACTGAATAAAATAAAATGTCTAAACTGTAACACTCACATATAAACACCCCAACTTATTAAGTATCACTACATGTGGCCCTACGCTACAAAATATGATGTAGGTACCCTGGTGTGTTTGTTTAACCCAGGGTTGTCTAGAACTGTGGATGTAGATTTGACTTGACAAATAAAATGAGACTTTAGCACCAATGACTTGTGACCCTGCCTTTAGCATTTTTACTTGAAATGACTCATTATCTGGGGTGCCCCGTAGTTCGCCTGGTAGAGCCTGCATCATGTGGCTCTTTGCTGCAGTCATCCCCTCTCTCTAGCCACTTCCCTGTCTCTCTATAGCTGTCCCATCAAATAAAGGTATATAAAATCCAAACAATATTAAAAATAATAATAAATATAAAAAAAAGATTCAATCTTTCATAAAAAATATAAAAAGTGTGTCATGAATCAATGAATCACTTTTAAAGGATGCCAAGAGGAGCAGATAAAAAATGACACCTCAAAATATTATATATGGTTCTGCACTATGCTAGCTCAGTGAACAAAGAATGGTAGCTTCAGTTTTATTTATATAGAACAAAATCATAACAGAAGTTATCTCATGACACTTTCCAGAGAAACAGCGACCAAATAATAATAATATTTGCAATTTACATTTGAGGGTGAGCTTTAACTTTTTATTGGCTCTTCAGTGATGCTTACAGACATCAGTGCAAGTGCCTCAGTCCTGACCACATCACTGTTGTGCCAATAATGACATTAAAGCACACCCTTGAATGTAATATTGTTTAATACAAGACAATTTACCATCAACCAGTGGTCATCACTCTGTAATGATCCATTTGGAACTTGTTTATCTTAACTTAATTCAGGACTTGACTGTAAACTGTAAGACTTGAGAATTATTTTTTCCTCTGTGTACAACTGATAAGTTAGTCCATCCTGTTCCTGCAAGTCCATTGTGTTAAATATAACAATGATTTGATGACAAATAATCTGATGTATGTAATGTATTTGTGAGTGTTTCCTCATTATTTATTTACTGTTAGAATATTTTCAGCCCTTCATGAAGAATGAACTTTGACTAAAGGCCAACAATACTGACCAAACTCAAATCTGCCTGTGACCTACCTGCTCACCTTCACTCACTCTCTGTAGCCTTTCACAGGGCACTCAAGTGGTGAACATCCCATCAGTTATTCACTGAACACAGCCTCAGCAGACTACATAATGATTAATATTTATTTAAATTTAGAGTCTTTATTCTTTGGCCCTTTCAACTGAAACACTATGAATATGTGATATGTTTGTGCTGAAACTGTTTTTACATTGCAGTATTAGTGATGGTCTGACCGTCAAGTGCCATCCCCACTGGGCAGCTAAAAGAGAGAGAGCAGGGTCAGGTGAGGTGGTACCTGCAGGCTGGCACCAGATTGAACCAGCTGCAAACAATCACATCATCCCATCCCGTCTGCCTGCAGCAAGAAGAAACTCAGAGGTGATTTCTGATACTGTTCTTGATTATAAAGAGTTTGCACTGACCTGGATTATGCAACATAAAAAAACACTGAAAAATCATTACACAAATGATCACTCATCAGCTGGAACAATTAGCCTATCACAGCTCAGACTCCTGCACTCCCCAGGCGTAACTGAACATACAAGGACACAACACAGCATGAGGAGGAGTGTGCCCAGAGTCCTGTGGATGATAAAACCATTCACAGCGAATGCAGACATTATCTTCATTATATCCACATGTAAGGACGATCAAGCAGGAAGCAACACAGTTCAACAGCAGATGACCTTATACAAATATGTGACGTGGATTAAATTGCATCATTTAAGGGGAGAAAACAGCAAATAGAAAGGCAAAATCATAACAGGACCTGTCCCATGTTCCATGTTAAACGGGGGTGACAGCCGTCATACGATCAGGTGTGGTATTCACAGTGCCAATCGTCTGTCTTCAGCTTTTTTTTCATGAAACATCTGAGTGCTTATTGGCACAGCAGAGTACTGTCGACACAATGAGTGACAGACACTGTGTCACACATGCTGGACATGCCATAACAAACGGATATCTGCAATTTAAAGTCCATCCATTTCAATCACTAATTCAATTAGACTTTGATTTTAAAGTTCTGACATCCAATAACGTCTGACACTGTGGTGTGCTGTGTGTCTTTTGTGTGAGTGTCGGCTGTCAAACAATCAAACTCAAAACAATAATGAACAGCATGCTATCATATGGTTTTAGTGCACCAAGGAGGAAGACAGCATGTTTCAGCACCAAAGATAGAGACAAAGAAGCTGGGCCATGATCAGAGACAAGAGGGCAAAGTTTCAAATCTATGAAAACATATTTATTATTGCTGACTTGGTTGAATGTTTTGACGAGTTGGGAGTAAGAATGTGTTGATATAAACAGTATATACTGTATTTATATTTGCAGTACATACACTGATATAAATATACTGTATAGCTGTTCTACAGTACAGTTGTTAATCTGAAATAGACTGACTTGTGGCCATTTTCATATGTGTTCATTTGGTTTGTCCTTACAATGGATTTTCCCCTCAAGCTCCACTGGTGCAGAGAAGAGGCAGCCACTTGGGATGTTGACGATGTTGGGGTTCTCTGAAGGCCTGATGATGTGTGAAGCCCACACCTGTGCCATCAGCTCCAAGTCATCCTTGAGTTTTATGAATATCATTTCAAGACAGCAATTCCAGCTTTTCACAATCCAAATACAGTATCATGTTTGGAACCAAGAATGACTATAGCAAGCAAATACAGTTTCAGAATCAGAATCAGAAATATTTTAATAATCCCAGGGGGAAATGATTTTTGTTACAATACTCAAAAAACAACATATGTAAAAAGTAACTATTAAGAACAATGTGAAACATGTGAAATTATTGTCCGACAACAAAAAGATTTTTTTTAATGTTCAAAAAATAATAGAGCAGTTTGAGGAATGTTTACATGGCAGTCAACAATTCAGTGATATTTGATGTAATATGCACACACAAAACTGCATCATCTGCATATAATTATGTTCAACTCAAGACAAAGACATTTATATAGACACACAATAGAATCATGAGGATTATTATTGTACTTATCAGAGTCAGAAAAAATATATAAATACTTGTCAAAACTTGTCAGTCCAGTCCCAAAGTCAAAATTCATTTTTGAACAGACCATCATCCTACACTGGTAGGAAACATATGAGACATGGATACAATAAATGTAATATGTTGTAAATATGTATGTCTAATTGGAGAATTATTTCCTTCATTAAACAGTTAATTAAACCAGCATCTAGAATGTGTAAACATGATGTTCACTGTGATATTTTTTTCTTAGTGTGAAAGCAAAACCTTTACAAGGAAAACATCAAATTAATCCCACTGTGGGTCTTTAAGGACTCGCATCTATGAGAACATACTTCTTTGAATTATCCAGTTGCATTCATCTGTCCTTCATTGGTCTTCACCTTAACTTCTGCGTGTTTGCATGTGTGAATTATAATCACAATGGCGATACACTCTATATCCTCCCAAACAAACAAGCTGCCTCCGAAGAATTACTGCAGCGTCTCGCCCAAAGCCTTGCCTTCCTCCCTCCTTGTCTCATTGGTACTACTTCCACCCCCGCCTCTTATATTTCTGCCTGAGACTCAAAGACACAGCAGTTATTTATTTCTTGTTGGAGATTCATTACTTGGTGGTTGCTGGCGTACTTTGAATGGCTGGTGTGGGCTTAATAAATTCAGGCTCTCTCCTCCCGCCTACTTCCACACACAGCTCCCCACCTCAGCTCGTCCAGGAAGACTGTGTGCATGTGTGTGTGTGTGTGTGTGTGTGTGTGTGTGTGTATGTGTGCATGTGTGGTTGCCGACGGGGTATCCAGCTTGTGAAACAGAGCACTGTGAAACTAAGCAACCACAGAGGTCTCTGTTTGAGGACTAACACAGTCCATACTAAAATCATTTAATCAGGAAGTTGGACAGTATGAGCCCTACACACACATACACACACCCACACAGATGCATCCAACACCGCAGCCGTCTTTACTACTGGCAGCCTCAAGCTTTTTTAGACATTTACCAGAGTCCATTACCTCGCAAACAATTACATGCGAGACAAATGTTCACGTCCTTCTTCTTCTTCTTCTTCTTCTTCTTCTTCTTCTTCTTCTTCTCCTCCTCACTCTTCTTCTCTCCCTCCTCACAGCCATCATTATCATCAAATTGAAAGACAAGCGAGATACAGCACACTGACCTGAAAAGAAATCTCAGCTGAAAAATTCCAGCAAGCTTGAAAATATTATTTACCTCAAGTAAATACGACTAGAAATATGATTCACCTCGACAGTCAGAAAATAAATTTGGTGAGGCAGAGTGTTCACCTGAGTTATCAGGTGGTAAATACCTCAAAAATACTGCTCATGTCAGTTTCAAAGACTCAGAGTTCTGCAGGTATTCCATATGAAGACTGTCTGACAGCGGTGTACCGTGGGGGGAGAGGAGACCAGTAGCTCCTGTCACTAGAACACCACATTCCACTCGCAGCGATGAGTTTCCATGTTTTGCTCATGCTTCGTGAACAAGCCTGACACAAGCAATGGACCTCATGCAGCAGCATTTCCTTTAGTTTCTCTTATATTTCCTCTTCTGTTAAGAGAAAATAGAAGATACAGCAAACATTCCTCATCATCCAGGTCTGCTCTTTCCCATGTGTGCTGAATGATCATAAAATGAAAGCATGAGAGATTGTTTGCTGTTAGCATTCATCACACTGCTTTGTTACTACACACTGTTTCTGATTGGTCAGTTTCAGCATTCTATGGTCTGTCATTTCTTTGTAGCAGGCCACTGTGATGAATAACAGACAATAGACCACAACATAGAAATTTTAATCAGTAATTTAACACAAAATATAGATTTTTCAGGTAAGGGAAGCAGGAGGATGTACAGCAAGTAGGTCATTATTGTAAAAATAAACCCCTTCAGAGATTTAAGATCTGATTTAAGAGATGCCACCAAAAGAAGCTGTAAGAAGAAGAAGAAGAGCATTGCTCTTCTGAATCTGAAAAAATCAGCAGCAATTCATCCGCCTCATTAAATAGATCTGTGAGATCTCTGAAAAGGTGTTCTCTGCATCAGGACTGGATCGCCAAAACACTGGAGAGCAATGCTTTCAGTATCACGCAAAGGTTTTTATAGTCTTAATTTGGAAAAGTGGGCCAATAGTGTTTCTTCAGGCCATGATCTAATCCATCCAATCATTATAATTACTCTTAAGAGCGTTGAGTTTGAAACATTGACACATTATGGTGCACATAGCATTGCCTTCATGCCCACTGGAATTTGGCCGTAGAGAGGATCACACATAAAAAAAAAAAAACATGCATGAATCCGAGAAATCAGTGAGTGCTGGGCACCAGCGTGTAACAAAACCAAGATTAAAAAAAAAAAAAAAAAAAAAAAATTATATATATATTATATAGAGAAAGAAAACATACTAATATAATTTTTCATGTTTGAGGCCTAATGAGTCAATACATTTTTCATCTTCATTTTAGAATCACATCGTGATAAATTATTGGATAGTCATGGGTGGATTACCAAATGAGCCTACAACGCCCAACCCACACACACACACATTATGAAAGACCCTTCATGACCAGAATGGAGAAGGGGAATGATGACATACATAACTAACAGACATATGTGATTACTGTATTAAGATACTCTTCAGCTGATATAACGTATTCATCACAGGGCTGATTCAGACTTGTCTAGAAAACAAACGGATTGTTCTGATACATTCAGAATGGATTTGTTTTTCATCTGAAGGCTGCACATCTGCACAGTACAACCAAGGGCAGCTTAATTATAAAAAAACAAAGACGGTAGATAAAGATAATTGTTTTATCCTCCACTTTTCTGTTTTATTCATTTATGTATTTATTTAATTTATTTACAGACAAATGAGAGAGAAAGAGGCTGAAGAAGAGGGATCTGCAGGCCTCCTGTGCTGTGACATTTTGGCTGTGTTCCATTGGTCGCAGGTCAAATAAGAGATGTATCCTTGAGCCCCGGGCGAAGTGTCCAGCTTCTCCTGATAAGCCCACATCCTGCAGTCTGTTTGTTGAAGATGGGTTTGTCCAAGTTCCCAGCAGATAGAGCAACATTTTCACCAGAGATATGAAGATTAACTCATGTCCTGCTTGTCTGGGTCTTTTCAGGGAGATGTGACTGTGTGTGTGTGTGTGTGTGTGTGTACAGGTGTGTGTCTGTTTGGTGTGTGATCTTCAGCTCAGATGGCATGTATTCAGCGAAAGACTCAGTTGTAGATGCAGATGTATGGCTCCAATGTCACCTTATTCATGATTTCCAGTTCAGTTCTTAAGTCTGAATTGAATTAGTATTGAAGTTATGAAGAGGAAATAGAATTTCAATTCCAATTTGCCTTGCAGGAGGTAAAACTGAATGAATTTTTAAAATTTAAAAGTCAAGGGAGTTCAAATGCATCTGAGCAGAATCTACTCTACAGAATATCTTCTCGTGTTTGGGAATTTTATTGATATCACAAAACTAAATACATATGGAACGATATCAAACTTTTAAAACTGTCTAGTGTTACATTCAAGTTTTTCACCTTCAGTTTTTTCACCTTTTGTTGTTCTCTCACTTTGTTATGTTCCCTTTCTCTGCACTGCAGAGTCCTGTGAAGGGTCTGTACACGGGCATGTGTTGCCTTTGACACGCAGTGTTTGCAACCAATTACTGTATGTTCACCTCCAAAAGGCCTTCAGGTGTGGGAGATTTACACTACCACCCCCACACCCCCTCCGCTCTGAGTCCTATATATATGTGTGTGTGTGTGTGTGTAAAATCATGAAGCAATCAAAACACACTCCTGTGCCAATGACCATCAGAGGAATCACTGTGTTTACATACAGATACAGTCTCTCCTGAGTCTAAACATACATACATACATACATACATACTTAGCTCAGATAAAGCAGTTATCTCCTCATGTTTCCACCACACTGGTGAACAGAAAAGTAGTTCATATTCTGAGGCTCTTTCCATGCCTGTTTTTTTCTCCTTCAAGTCTTGCTAGCTCATTAAAGTTCCATTGTAGAGGACTGTGACGCTGTTGGTGGGGACGATCAGCTTTCCTTCCATTTGTTTCAGCTCATAGGAGTGAACAGAGTGAGGTAGAACACAGCGACGTGCTTTGGTTTCAGCAGGGAGTCAAAATGAATGTGATTGGTTGTCATACTTGCGTCTCAGAGAACATTTGCATGAAGTTGAATCTTTCTCAAATTCCCCAAGTTGAACCACTGAGCACATTTTTTAGTCTTTTACAATGTTCACTTGAGTATGAACGGCTTCCTGTGGTGTCTCTGGTCCATGTGTGTGTGAATGAGGAGTCAAAGCCTCAGGTCTCTCCACCATTACAGCTTTTAACAGCTTTTAAAAACACCAACTCACTAACAGGATTGCTGGCGGTGTTGTGCGAGGCAGACAGTAATGGAAGTTTTGAATAGAAATCATGTTTTTTAGGTTTGTATTTGTGTGTATTTTTATTTGGACTGTTTTGAGAGCCTTGACTGTAGCTTTCACTCTGTTTTGGAGGACGATTTAATGTGGGCATGAAAAAAATGCAAATCATTTAAAGTTGCTGTAGTTTCTGTGATTCAGTTGCATCTATAGTACAAATAACTTCAAAAGGTCCTCGATATTTTCAGCATTTAAAGATGATGCTTCATAATTAGGGATGTAACAATGCATCGTGACACGATTAAAAATCGGTACAAATGCGTGATGACTCGCATCGGTTGACAGAAAAAATGAATCGCGATTCTTGGGGAATGGGAACCCGCACAGTGCGTGCTCTCACTGGTCAAACATGCTTCCCGGCGCATTGCGTGAGCGTGGCGTATTTGGTCCGTCCTGCACGTGACTTCAAACCCCACCGGGAGTGTTTCAGAAGGGAGCGCTTAGCCTGCCAGACTTTGTTTACTTGCTCAGATTTGGACATTTTCCCAGTGTTTCCCTTCTAAACATGCTTCTACATGTGTAAATATGCTACGTTGTCAATTAGTTTCGCTTTTGTCTGTTTTTATGACCGGCAGTGTGCACAGGGTATTTTATTTTGAAAATACACCGGATTCTCTTTGCTTTTTCTGTGTCTGGCTTCCGCTCACTCGAAGTGCCCTGTGTAAAGTTTTAATGTTTTTATTTTATTGTTATGTACAAAAAATGTGTCATATTAGACCCTGAATGTTAGGGTTAATGAGTGATGAAATGTTGGGATAATTTTTGTATGTACTTAAGTAAGATTAAGATTAAGAAGTAAGATTAATTTAAAGCTTTAGTTAATAAAATGATCAAATTAATTCAGTTGCTCTCATAATCTGTCTTTGTTGCACGGGAAAAAATGTGGCTAGTGGAAATTCTGATTGGCTGGTAACTTTAGAAACTTACCAGCCACATTGGCTGGTGATCAAAAAAGTTAATTTAGAGCCCTGGTTACGCTCCCTCGTGAGCGAAAACTGCACATCACACCAGTTAACAGCAGTTTACTGTGAGATTGTTTCTAAAGAAAAGAGATATTTGTCATGTGTTTTTTTGTTTAAGATGTAAGTTGCACTTACATAAGAACACAAACTGTTTGAGAGTTTCTGTAAAGAAAGATTTTTTTCCTACAAATAAAAAGATAATTTTATTTGGTCATAATTTGTCTGTAGCTCATTTTGATTTTAAAAAATCATGAAAAAATCGTATCGTGAAGAAAAAATCGCGACTTGAATTGAGTCGTGAGTTGAGTGTATCGTTACATCCCTATTCATAATATACACTTAGTGGCCTGTTGGTTCATCTGTACACATTCTCAATAATGCAAACAACTAGTCAGCCAATCATATACCAGCAGCTCAGTGCATGAATGCATGCAGACCATAGACAGTATAAACATGGACAATGTGAAGCTCAGTGTGGTGGCTTTGGCCATCTCCATCTGCCCCCTCACCTAAGTAGTCTACTTACTTATGGTAGAATCACATTAACCAAGCATGGATGACCAAAATTTGAGCAGGTTATTAAAGTCTATTGGGCAAACGCTTCACTTCTGAAATGCTCCTGATGGGATGTGAAGCCACGTGGAGAACGGACCAACACAGCGTCGCGGCCACAACGTCACAGAGGTGTGCCCAGTGCAATCCAGTGCTACAGTGTCTTTTAATACTAGACGTGGACGCTAAATTCAGGAAACATAGATGCTTTAACAATTTAGAGGAACATGGCTGCATAGCATTATGTGTTAAAGATGGAATACATGACTTAGGGTTGTAGTTAACAAGCAGCTGTTGCCAAGCAACTCCAGCCATTTCTTTTGTATGTTGTCTTGAAGTCATTTGCATTATTGACACAGTCTTTTGATTTGTTTTGCTTGTAATAGAAATACCACTCCTATCAACACATTCTGTGCACATACACACACACTGCAAACCTGGAAGATAAACACACAATACTTAAATGTTCCAAATATCATCTGAGGAGACTGACCCACGGCACATTTGTCAAGAGAAATAATTGTGCTTGCTAAGTGTAAACTATGAAGTTAATAAGTAAGAAATTCTGATTCCCTGCCGTTAAAATCAGATTCATATTCTACATACTAATCAGTGTGGCCAGTCCAATTAAAATCCCAACCAACATGTGTCTTCAAGCTACATTTGCAGATGTTCAGTTTGTTCTTTTTCTTCCCACACACACGCGTACCACACACATACTGTACGCATAAATACAGAATCTGGATAACAGAAAGCAAACGATGGACCTGCAGCAGCAGTGAAGCAGCTTGCCACTTTCACCTCAGGAAATAGCGGAGGAAAGAACTACCTGGATTCGCACACAGCTAGTCCCTCTCTGCTCTGCTGCTCTGCGTGTGGACATGATGGATTCTGATGATGCTCACAGACTGGGAGCTGAGCTCAACCTTGTCCTGATACGCTGCACTGTAACGTGCGTGTGTGCTCATGTGTTTATGAGCGATTGCATATATTCACATCAGTGTTTTCCTGTTATGTGAGGGCCTGGGGGTCTGGTCAGACATCTAGGGACCAATCTCATGTTTGACAAATGGGTTCTTGACCCCCCTCTGTCTGTCCTGACAGGAGCATAAATACAGTTTGGCTGACTAGCTGATGCATTCACACACCAATGCTTCCTTTTCTAAAAGCACACACATAAAAGTATATACACCCAGGAATAAATATGCTGATCTGAATATTCATGAGGCTTCATTTCCTGCGTGTACACAGTGAGGCGGTGAGGAGGAGTGGACGGAGTGATGCTTCAGATTCCAGATAGCCTTCTATAAAAAAAAATAAAAAAAATAAAAATCAGACACATGCTCAGCTTCTTGAGGTTTTATGGTTGTTGTTCTACAACTGCACTTCCATTACAGAAAAAACACATGTTCACATGTGCAAAATCACATGTAAGATCCATGTAATCACATGTGACCACATGTCCATGTGTTTAACACACTTTCCACATGGGAAACATGTGTCTCTGGAACATTTTTGTGGTATAATGTGTGTCAGTCCCCATGTGATTCCCATGTGACCCATGGGATTACATGTGGAGCACGTGATCACAATGATATGAAACATTTTCCACATGTGCTCTACACGGTACCACATATTAACAATCAGTACCGTTATTTCCACCTGTGCTTCATGTGGCCACATGTGGTGGCGTGTTTTCAGATGTTACCACATGTGGGGATGTGTTTCTTACATGTAAGAAACATTTCATAATATAATAACAGCCTTTGTGGTTGTTTTTTATTTTATCATCAAGCTGTGTAACTCTCAGTTATCAACTCATTATCTCAACATGCATGGATGTTTGACTCCCAGGTCAAACCAATCAACCAGTCTTGGTTAAGACTAGGATAAAGATTGGGTATCCGAGTGACCTACTGATTTAAGGCCTGTATCATGTAACTGCAAAGTCCAGTGTTCTGTTTCCAGCTGGTCAGGGGTCTTTATAGCATGTCATAACAATTCAATCTTGTTTCCTGGCAACGGCCACATTTGTTGCCAAAAATACTATGCAAATGGTCCATGAATTGAAACACCATTAAAGATGTCTGAAAGCAGAAAGCACGATTGATAAACTCAACACAGATAATGATATTCTTTGACTACCCTCATCATTAATTGAATGATGCTGTGGACCATTTCGATTTACAGTAAAACTGCTTTGATATTGTCACAAATAACCACGAGCTGATGCTGCCGTTCATCTACAGTATAGTCACTTGTGTCTAAATGTGATCTGATGAAACTGGGCGCAGATTGTCTAAAAAATGTCAGATTTCTTGTAAGAAGATGCAACTGATAAAAGTCCAAATATCCCTTTCCCTCACAACTTCCTCCAGCTGCTCTCAGGGGATCATCAAATGCTCCCAGTCATGCTGGGAGATGAAGTCCCTTTGTTCGGTTTGCCCTAGGGTTTTCTCCCAGGCTTTAGTGCACCTCCAAAGAGAGACATGAGGGTAAAAAATGGAAATAAGGAATCAGTTTGAATCAGTCGGTTTCTCCCATCAGTGCCTGATGCCAAAAAGCAGTGTGTTTCAATGTGTTTTTAATTGTTAAAAATCGGGGCATGATAACAGCAAAATATAGTTTTTTAAAAAACAAATATGAAGGTTTTATACTGACAATACACTAAAGACACCACTTGGACAACCTTCAGACCGCCTTTGGGCAGTTTTCATCACCCTCTCCAGTGCTTCCTGGAGATTTCCATACTTTTTGGTTGGGAAGTCCAGCATCCAGTTTCGGAGAGACCAATCCTTTACAATTACAGCGAGGTAATCCTACGTTTGTTTTCAGTAAAATTACAAAAAACACCAGCAGTCAGAGGAAGATTTTCTGGCATTACACTTTATCCTCTATATCTTGTTTCATGGCACCGGTAGTCAGTTCTTAGTTTATTTGTCACGCCTACTGTGTTTTTGTTCCAAAACGTCTCTCTGACTGAACATTGATTGTGGTCATCCTCTTAGGATTTATTTTACTGCCTATCACTCAGTTGTTGTAAATTTGGTCTTTGCAAGTTAAAGAACTAGAAAAACCACTCAACCATAGCGGGGGAGGATTTTTTAATATCTCCAAAGGCTGCCTACAAAATATATTAAACTGTCTGTCAATGGAGAGTCTCATGGTGATTGATGCTATTTCAGCAGCTTTGTGGCCATGAGAGGACAGTGTGGGAACAAACACTGCATATGTAGAATTTATGAAATATGAAATGTCAAATAGAGTTTCAAAGTGGGATAAGCTTTTTCAGAGATGTGCTCCTGGTTGTGGAAGTTAATGTTCATTTCATGCTCATTTTCTACACTGTTAGAAGACTCCACAGCATGGATATGAAACTATCCTGGTTGAATCATCATTGAATATGGTGAACAATTCAGAGAATATCTGGTCCTTTGCCACAATTCAAAGATAAAGCTTGTGTACATAAAAACATGAGAAGTCAAGAGCTACTCTCAAATTACATTTCATTAAGTAACATAATAATCAGGCTTCAGACTCTGTAACACTCTGGCACCATGTTTTGTTCTAATTGGTCTTCTGCTTTGATTCAGACCATCTAACCCTCTCTTCTCCATGGCAACACCAACTGAGGGTCAATCTAAGACAAAGTGGGGATACTATAGAATCTTTACATTAGTAATCTGCTTCTATTTTGAGCAACACTGAGGAGATCATTAAAAGGAAGAAAGATAAATGGGAGTGAGTAAAAATATTTACTAGTACTGCTTAATAATAAAGGCAAACATAACTGTTTAATAAGCTGCTTTCCTATTCACTTCAGGTTCAGGTTTCTTTATTTGTCTCCACCAGGGAGAAATTTGTCTTAGAGATAGGGAAGGTTACAGCACCATAAACACATACCAACATACCACAAAATCTATTGGATCTATTGAAAATCTATATATTGGATCATTTCACTATCTATTATATTTTTGACAATGAGGTAAAACTACTGAAGTAAACTGAGATTATTTAATATGCACAAATATGCTAGCAACAAACTCACTCATGAAAAAACAAATTCACTCTGTCCATTTATCTGACACATCTGTTGCGGATGCTGTTTTTTGCATTTTTGCATACAAATACATAATATAAACACAGTTCTTTGAAGATGATTCCCTAAATAGATATTATAGATATAAATAAAGAACTGGGACATATTGGGACATTATACAGTGCTAATGCAGGTCCTGCCTGTGGACACACACATATCTTTTTGTATTTGTCTTGTACTGTAAATCCATGTGATTTATTTGCAGACATGCAGGTACCATCATGAAGATGCACTAGTCAGGCTCTTCTTCTTAGACTCATGTAAATATTCAAGCATCCATTTTCTCTTTTGTTCATACACAGGAACCACTGGCGCTGTAATCTCTATAAAGCGCAAACTTTAGAACTTTATTCAGGGATTTTGGTGAAAGTGGATCAGATTTTATACACAATATATTTGATGCCTTTTCCATCTCATGTTCTCCAGCTGCTCATCTTCAACTGAAGTACAGATAGCTTTAGCCAACCTAGTCCATCTTGGGACTCCATCCATCCATCCATCCATCCATCCATCCATCCATCCATCCATCCATTCACCCTCCATCCACTTGGTTCACCTTCAACCATACCATTCTAAATTAGTGACCATTGTTAGTGAACTATATTTTTATGTCCATGTTTGCCAATCTTCCTTTGCATATAAGCTTGCTTGAGTGCTGAGAATGTGTGTGTGTGTGTGTGTGTGTGTGTGTGTGTGTGTGTGTGTGTGTGTGTGTGTGTGTTTGACAGCAGGTAGATGGTATATTCATCAGTGTTTAAAGATGACAGGCAGGGGTAAGTGGTGTCTGGCCTGTTGTGTTAGCCTCTCCTAAATGCACACGCACAGCAAGAGTGTGCTACAAGATATCGCTCCTACGGTAGTCCCACCGATCACATCCGTGATTAATGCCTCACTGTCCTCAGGCGTATTTCCAGCGGCCTTCAAACAAGCCAGAGTTACGCCATTACTGAAAAAGACTATGCTTAACCCCGCCTTGGTTGAAAATTATCGGCCTGTGTCACTGCTTCCCTTCCTCTCGAAAACCATTGAGAGGGCGGTCTCTAAACAAGTCACTGACTTCCTCACCCATCACCACCTACTTGACCCAAAACAATCGGGTTTCAGAAGTGGCCACTCCACCGAAACAGCCTTACTATCTGTCTCAGAAGCCTTAAAAACAGCCAGAGCACGAGGGCAATCATCGGTACTCATCCTTCTCGACTTATCGGCTGCCTTCGATACAGTCAATCACGACATATTCCTAACCACACTCGCTAACATGGGCATTACAGGCTCTGCCCACTCCTGGCTCGAGTCCTACCTCGCTGGACGCTTCTTTAAAGTGTCTTGGCAAGGTCATCTGTCATCGACTCATACCCTCTCCACGCGGGTGCCGCAGGGGTCGGTGCTGGGTCCCCTTCTGTTTGCCATCTACACCACCTCGCTGTCCCATGTTATCCGCTCACACAGCTTCTCTTACCACTGCTATGCCGATGACACACAGCTATACCTGTCGTTCCAGCCGGACGACACCACGGTCTCTGCATGCATCTCCGCCTGTCTCTCTGATCTGTCAACCTCGATGAAAGACCACCATCACCAGCTTAATCTGTCAAAAACCGAACTCCTAGTCATCCCTGCCCATGAGTCAATCTGCCATGACTTCAACCTGAAAATTGGTACTGTCACTATTACCCCTAACCATGCTGCTAAAAACCTATGCGTCGTACTAGATGATCGTCTTTCTCTCTCTGAGCACATTTCCTCCATAGCGAGGTCATGTCGCTATGGAGGATCAAACCTTTGCAAATGGTCCAGAATGCTGCAGCGCGACTGGTTTTCAATCAACCTAAAAGGTCACATGTCACCCCACTCTTCAGCGACCTGCACTGGCTGCCTGTAGCTGCCAGAATTAAACACAAAGCTCTGACGCTAGCCTACAAAACCATCTCAGGATCTGCCCCTGCCTATCTCAGCGTCTTACTAAAGGCTCACGTCCCGACCAGGGCGCTACGCTCCACTCAAACAAACCGTCTAGTTGTACCCTCGCCTCTCGCAAAGCGAGGTCACTCTAAACTCTTCTCTGTGGTCGTCCCCAAATGGTGGAATGACTTACCAACGGCTACTAGAACAGCAACATCCCTTTCGACCTTTAAAAAACTTGTAAAAACCTTTCTGTTTCGAGAATGCTTCCCTGCCTAACAAAACTAACAAAACTAACAACTACTCTGTGCTCCTTTACACCTTTCTCAGCTTATGTCCTCCTCTGTAAGTCGCTTTGGATAAAAGCGTCTGCTAAATGCAATGTAATGTAATGTAAAGAGTGGTTTCAGAGTGCGTGCTTTATGATGTGGTGTATGTATGGTAAAGAGACATACAGACAGACAGACAGACAGGAGACAGTCAGCTGGTGTTATAGTAGTTGGTGGGCAGCGAGAGATTATAAATCAGAATTCATTCATCATGTTTCGAGCCAGTTACACAGATGGAGCAGGAGGTGGAGTAATGTGTGACTGTATGCATGTGGTTGAAGATGTGGAGTCATCACTGTCATGTCCTGTCATTTTCCCTGTGTAAGTTTACAGAATCAAGAAGTTTGAAAAAAGCCAATGTTGTGTGTGTGTGTGTGTGTGTGTGTGTGTGTGTGTGTGTGTGTGCATTGCTTCTGAGAGGTCGGACTGTTCGGCTGACTGAGTTCAGCATCACAAACTCCTGAACACCCACATGGGTCGCAGGTGTAAAGCTGACTTTAGGGAGTACAGCACATTTCCAGTGTGAATAGCAATCAACCTAACACACCGTGGTGTGTGTGTTATGCGTGTGTTGTGTGTTTGGAGAGGGCTACTTTTGGCTCTGTGGAAAGCTCATGTTGATACTTTGTTATTCAGTCTCTCATTACACACTGCTTGGCACACACACACACACACACACACACACACACACACACCAGTCACCCCGATTGAACACACTCTGACACAGACCCAAAATCACAAATGCACACATTCAACTCCAGCATGATAAATATGCAATATTCTGACCATGCCAAAACACACAGCGCTGGGACTGGGAACACTGGGCTCCAGTCTGACGCTATCAAGACATAACTGGGCTGCTTCCAAAGACCAGACCTCAGCTGAAGTCTCGCTGTAGTTCACATACAGTAATTAAAATAAACAAAACAAGGTGGTAGCACCAGTGTTGCCCGATCAGTTATCTTTTTTAAAGTTACTGTTACTGTACCAAACATGGTCCAGTATTACATGAAATGGTTGAATTATTGTGTTTTATTTCTGTTGATAAATCAGATTACAAACCAAGAAAGTAAAACTTTAGTTTGTGATTGTTGTCAGTAAAGTGAATGTGAAAAATGTCCTCATAGGAATAGCTGCTATACTAGCAAGCTAAGCTAAGCAGTAAGATAGTTTAGTTGTGCTAGCTGAACATAACTTTGTACCAAATGTTCTTTTTTTTATCTGTTATCTGTGGTGGATGTGATGTGTCAGGTCACATGATGTAGACATGCGATCGATCAGGACTGAAGTGTTTTTAATTGTTTTACAATAGCCAACAATAGCAACAAAGGTTAAAAGTTTTTTTGTTTTTTTTAAACTGGAGAATGGAACAAATAAAAAAATAAAATGGCTGCCACATGAAGTCAGACTTGTTGAACCTGGTTAGTTTTGTTACTCTGGGTAAACTTCTTTGTTGGCAGAGACAGATAAACAGACTGCAACTTAATAAACAGGTGAAACACGAGCACATGCCGGAAAAACATCTGACTGCATTGGTAAAAAAGTATGTGGTAACAGAGCTCCAAATTGAATGGCACGAGTTGGGTTGCCCAACGTTGCTTAAGGGCTTCCAGTTTAGCGGTGGACAAGTGGCTAAGTGGATTATTGTCTGTGAAGATAATACATTTGTGGCCAAGCAAGTACTCATGAAACTTGTTCGTCATAGCCCATTTTAATGCCAAAAACTCCAGCTTCATTGAGCTGTAATTGGCTGGATTTTGCTCAGTCGGTCTAAGACTTCGGCTAACAAATGCTATAGGTCGGACTTTTCCTTCCGGCTCTTGTGAGAGCACGGCACCCAAGCCTCCTTTACTGGCGTCCACTTCCAAGATGAATGGAAGTGAAAAGCCAGCAAATGCAAGGACCGGAGCGGTGATAAGCTTGGATTTTAAAGCTTCAAAGCTCTGCTGATGTTCTTCTGTCCACTTTTCAGAAACTCGGTGTTCTGACTGCTTGGACTTGGATGCCACAAGCTCGGCAACAAGACGATGTAAAGGGGCAGCCAACTTGGCAAAGCGGCGATAGTAACTGGTGAACCCAAGAAAGGACCGAAGCTCCAAGATGGTAGTAGGGGGCTGCCAATTAGCTACCACTTTGACCTTGCTTGGGTCGGTGCAAACACCCTCTGCCGAAATGATGTGACCCAAATAACACACCTCTTCTCGAAAAAACAAACACTTTCGCCTTCAGGCTTTCATGTTGCAACCGCTGTAGGACCATTTCCAGTCTCTTGAGATGTTGTTGGAAGGTGGATGAGAAAACCACAATGTCATCAAGATACAAGACAAGCAATAAGCAATGATTGGCATTGCTGATCTCCAAAAACCCGGTGCATGAGTCGCTGGAACGTGCTGGGTGCATTACACAACCCAAAGGGCATGCGATTCCATTCAAAAAGTCCAAAAGGAGTCTGCCACTGGAACCTGATTGTACCCGCTGGCTAAATCCAAAGTGGAAAACCAGCGGGTGCATCCAGTGATTCCTCAATCCGAGGGAGAGGAAATGCGTCTTTTCGGGTCCTGTTGTTAAGTTGCCGATAGTCTATGCACAAGCGCAGACTACCATCCTTTTTCTTAACTAGCACGATCGCTGAAGAAAATGGACCGCAGGTTTCCCGGATGACCTGCACACCAAGTAGCTGATTTATGTGTTCTTTAACCACTTCATATTCCGATGGTGGAATGCACCGATAGCGCTGACGGATGGGGGTGCCATCAAGAAGCGGGATTTCGTGTGTTATGAGGTTCATGCAACCCAGATCACCATCGTGAGAGGAAAATACTGAAGCGTATTTCCAAAGAAGATGCCGAGCTCCCTCCTGTTCTTTAGTAGACAAAGCGGACAGATCGACTGCATCTATTTGGTCTTGCAGCGTAGGAACCACAGCCTGGGATGCAACGGTGGCAAGGTAAGATGGAACCTCCTTAACACCAGAAGGTAAGCTCACCACACAAACCTCACGCACAGCACCAGTCTCTGTACAAGGGTGAAGTAACACATCGGGAGTGCCCACATTTACAACAGGTATATATGCAGTACCTCCTTCAACTCGAACCAGTGCTGGGGTTGCCAGAAGTCCAGCAGGAAGACCCCGATCCAAGGGCTCAAAAAGCACAGTAGCCCCAGAATACTGGGCGGAACAGGTGGACACTACATATATATTTTATATTTATTTTATTTGTATGGGAGGGTTTTGGAGATATAGGTGGGTAGAGGGGGGTTCATTTGAGTAAGAGAAATGATCTGTATTTGTTTACAGTATGATGTAATTTAGTTTCTATTTACATATATTCAAATTAACAGTGGACCTTCCTGTCATCATGGTAAATACATATAATACAAAGACAACACATTCACTTAGCAGCATGTCTCTATTTGATTTGTCTTTTCTCTGTATATGAATGTTTTGTCATATGAGTGAACGTGTCTCTTTTTTTGCGTGTGCTTTATGTGTGTGGTGAGACCACTAAAAATGACAGCATTAATTGTTTGTTCTTCAAACAACATATAATATTTTTGTGACAAATTATCTTCCTCACTGGAATCAAACTGGGGATGCAGACATCAACATCAACATTTTGATTTCCTGGACGCCCAACATCAAATCAAATCAAATCAAATCAAATCAATTTTATTTGTATAGCCCAAAGTCACAAAGTACATTTGCCTCAGAGGGCTTTACAATCTGTACAGGGAGTGACACCCTCTGTCCTTAGACCCTCGGTTCGAGTGAGGAAAAACTTGCCCACAAAAAACCTTTAACAGGGAAAAAAGGTGGAAGAAACCTCAGGAAGAGCCACAGAGGAGGGATCCCTCTCCCAGGACGGACAGACGTGCAATAGATGTCACGTGTACAGGACAGATCAACACAAACATACTGTACAATTATTAGATTACATGATCTTTTCCAAGCTTTAATCAAATTACAATTCAAACGGAGCAAATTGATTTCCTTGATCATTTTTTAACAAATGTCTGTTAAAAAAATGAATAAATCACTGCTGTGTGTCTGTACCTACTGTATGCAAGTGTCCTTGTGGTATCAGCAGTAAAGTCACAGGCTGTCAGTGTATCACCTCATTAGATAGCAATTAACAGAGTGACAGACTTCAGATTTCTGACAGAAGTAGTACATCAGGACTGAGAAACAGAAAGAGAGAGATGCGCATGGGTGGGTTTTAAAATGTTTCATCACTTCTGTCCTTACCTTTTCAACTGAAAGTGGAATTCAACAAGTTCACCTTTAAAGTATGCCAGGTATGTGAGTGATTCATCATGATTGTGGCATTAATGTGCATTACGGTCAGTGGAATCCTTCTGAAGTGCTTTCCAGGAGGAACTAAGATGTACATTTTTTTTGCAGCACAGACAAAAAATGGATGTAATTCTTTCTCTTTAACCTCAGACTTCCTAGTGAAAGATCAACCTTTATGAATAATTCCATTCAAATCAGGTTCCTGCAGGGAAAAAATACTTTTTCTACAATTTTCTATTCTCACAAACGCAGACAAGTTGTTTTTAATTTATTCCAAGGAAAGAATAATGTGTCCTTTCTGTCTGTTTAGAACATGATGATTACTTAAAGGGAAGGACCATTAAAAGAGAGATGAGAGGTTCAAAGAGAAGGCAGAACCTATAGAAGCAAGGAAAGATGAAGCAGCCACATAACCAGTTTCAAGGGTTTCAGTGTGTTATGAGTGATGAAACTGTTGAACTGAAAGCAGAGCTGTAGTGGAGACACAAGACTTTTACAAGGTAAAAGGTGACTGGCAATCTGTCCAAAGTATGTTTGTTGGCAACTTAATTGAGTTTGAAAAAATATAGAATAGAATATTAGAATTTAATGTGCATCCATCGAATTTAGTACAAATTCTCTGATAGAATTTAGAAATCAAATAAAGGCTGAGCCTGAAATAACAGCTACCAGCATGGATGACAAAAATAATACAAGCTGGTCTCTAATAAAGGCCACTAAAAGGCTGAGTATGGGCTGATTCATTACGTGAATTACCTAATACCTAACATGCTAAATTCATCATAATGTCCATTTCCACAGCACTAATTCCATCAGGACAACAACCAAGCCTCACCACTCTGCTGCTTTCAGTTTCCAGGAATACTGTTTTTATTCACTAACTCCACCAGCCACAACATCTGTCAAAATGTTGCTGTTCCAACCCATGAGTACTTAGTACTCATTACTACATTATGACATGAGTGCTTCTGGGTCAGACCACATCTTGTATTTCCTCATCTCAATGACACACGGTCAACACTTTTAAGAATAGACTTAAGACTTTCCTTTTTGATAAAGCCTATAGTTAGGGCTGGCTCAGGTCATCCCTTAGTTATGCTGCCATAGGATTAGACTACCTCCCCTCCCTCCTCTCTCTCTCTCTCTCTCTCTCTCTCTCTCTCTCTCTCTCTCTCTCTGTCTCTCTCTCTCTCTCTCTGTCTCTTTCAGGCTTATGCCTAGTCAGGCAAGGTATTGGTTGGTTGAAGATCTAGTCACACGACCCTTTACTGAAAACTCTACTCAAACCTTCTCTCTCTCTCTCTCTCTCTCTCTCTCTCTCTCTCTCTCCCTCTCCATCACCATTACTATCTTCATTTGTAAACATACATGTCTCGTTAATGCATGTTACTAACTAAACTTCTTCCCTGGAGTTTCTGTGCTCTGTCATCCAGAAGGGTTTTCATGGATCGTGGCTGCTGCTGTGGTCCTGCACGATGTCCACTACATATATTACTACTTATTATTATTACTGTCATTATTGTTACCATCTCCATTACACTTCGTAGTTGTTTTGCCCCATTTTTCTGCCACTGTCACCAAGTGCTTGCTCATGGTGGAACTGTTTGGTCTCTGTTAATTATATTATAAAGGGTACAGTCTAGACCTGCTCTGCATGAAAAGTGTCATGAGATAACTTTTGTTTTGATATGGCGCTATATAAATAAAATTGAATTAAATTGAATTGAACACCTGTAAAGTTTTATAACTGCATGTTACACGGTTGTCATGCTGTCACGTTGACAAAGTCCATCCACAGAAAGATAGGAAGTATGACGGATCACCTCAGTGTTAGTTCCCACTGTGTCTCCAGGAGAGTCAAACACTGACTCACAAGGTGAAAACAATTACAAACAATTAACACTGGTAATTAATTCTAGACACTTTTGATGGACGTTAAGTTACTGTCAATGAATTAACACTTTCTGTAGGTATTTCACACTAAAAGACCCCGAGGTCATTAAGATGTAAGCATGATAATGAAGCTTGACTTTTGAGTCAGTGGAAGACTTCTGTATAGAAAACGTTGAGTTTTATTTATGTGTTAGAAACAGTCAAAAGATGTTTTAAATAAAGGCTGTGCTTATTCTTTTATATACATTATGACTGTTCACCATACTGTTTTGCACTGGGATGGATCACTTTCAGCATATCAGATTCAAGAAGTTCTTCCATTAAGACCAAATGTTCTGACCAAATGGTAGAAAATGTTCTATATTCTTGGTATTTTGGCATCGATCCTGCAAGCTGCTGGAAAAGTGGGCATTCTATTTGCATTCCAAGTTAGATCAGGACCCAAACAAACGTAAAGCGTCTTTTGTTCCATTGATCACAGATCAAATTTGTTCAGTGGCTGGCTCACATTAATCTCCCCTGGGGGCCAATTAGGTTACAAATGAACACGAGAATACTTGACACTGACATAAATAAAATGTTCAAAAGATGAAATGCAAAATAAAAATCGACTCTAATTATCAGGGACTTGTTGGCCCCTTCATCACACTGTAGAGGCCTTTTTCAAACCTCTAGAGACACTTTTGGCCTGAACTCTATTTCATGTGTGACCCTGCTGTGCTTAAGTGCCTATGAAGATCCAGGTTTCTAAACTGAATCACCACTCATGTAAGCTGTTATATTGTCCATCTGATTTACCACAGAGGGTGCGCACATCAACCGTGCTGCTGACCAAATGTTGATATTGGATGATGAAAAATGATAGACTCAATTCATAACACACAATTTAAAATATTTATCTCTACAGTATGATTTTCTCATAAGTCATGCTCTATAAAGTTTATTGTTACTAGTGTCTAATGGTTAATACATATCTTACTAATGTTTTACAGATCAGATATAAGCCATTCATTAGAAGGGATGTAAATACATAATTGTTGTGGTCTGCAGGTGTGCACACCCCGGGTGCCAGAACTCTAAGATACTGCTCCCACTCTGCAAGGGGTTACTCTCAAGATGAAGTGTGAGCAAGGCCGGATTAACCATATGGGCCTGCGGCACAGTGCCCAGGGGCACCAACCATTCACAACCACTTGGGGGGGCACCACATGACACAAACTTTAAAAATAATTTTCGTTAATTTGTATGTTATTCATTTGAAAATGATAAATGGCCATATATAACTCATCATGAACACTAATTTCATAATAACAAAAACAATAATAATGATAATATTGAACAAATCGAGATTACATGACCATTCTTCCCCCCTTTCCCCAATCTGTCAGTTGGGTCAGTCCACAAGTACGCAAATGTATCATTTAAAAAAAACAAGAAAAAAAAAGACAGAAATGAAACATGGAGAGGCATCAACTTAGTGGATGTGCAAAGAGAAAAATAAAAAAAGAGAAAGACTCCAGACGTCTAGCCACAATTAAAAATGTTCCAGAAATAGATCGTTTTTTTGTAAGAACACCAGGGACTGCTGTAACTAGCAGTGGTGAAGCCGAAGTTAGTGATAACGGTAATGCTAGCGGGGGAGATGGTGTTGCTAGCGGTAACCGGAGAGATGGTACTGCTATCGCCATTGGGGGAGATGCAGCAACAGCCGTTACTGCTAATGTTAGCCAAGGCGATCACCAGACAAACGAGGATATACTTCTTCAGGGAGATGGGAGTGAGAAAGAGGAGTCAGAGGAGGTCGTCATTGGGGATAAGTTCGAAGGCACCAGCCAGGTAGGCCTACACGAGAGTGTACTTCAAGGAGATGGTGAAGAGCAAAGAGAAAATTCGGTGGAAGACGATGTTTTGGATGTCAATCCAGACGTACACCCGAAGCCTAAGTTTACCATTCCAACTGACCCTGCACTATGGGGAGATCTAACTGAACTTAAGCGAGAACTGGTTATTGCTCATGGTCCCGCCACCTATCACAACCGGGCGGCTAAATATCCAGCATCTGCAAGGGATGACACAGGAAATAAAACAAGATTTCTTACAAATGATCTTTTACAGTGTCAGCTGTCAATTTACTGGTTTAGTTGATGTACACTAACACTTATTGATTTTGGCTATTTGAATTGATACACATTTGAAATTGAGGCATCTGAATATGCCTACATGTACTGTGTATAGTTGGATGAGGTTTGAGTTGATACACATTTGGAATTGAGACATCTGAATGTAATATAATGCACATTTTAAAAGTAAACATTTGGATATGCCTACATGTATATAGTTGGATGCTACTTATTTTCTGCTTAGCCTATTTTTTGGGCTGATGTAGGCTATTTAGTAAAGGTAGTAGGCTATTTAGTTTACCTTAGTAAAGGTAAAGTATAAGGTGTGTGTGTGTGTGTGTGTGTGTGTGTGTGGGGGCTTAATACGGCCCTGAGTGTGAGAGCCGAGTGTGTCATTAAGTGGCCCTGAGAGCCTGCTGAGGATGTTAATAAAAGAAAGTGAAGAAAATACAGTAGATCCCAGGATTGAGATATAATGCACCATTATTAGAGTGTGGTGTATGTATAGTGGTGCTATAATTGGCAACATATATTTTCAATAATATTTCAATAATGCAATCGGAATCTTTAATCTCAATATTTTGGTCACTACCCAAATTACATGAGGGTTTAAACATGGATCTAATGTTTCAGCTTCAGACTCACTCTGACAGCAGTCAGGTGTATCCCACGCATGATGCCACCAACCTGCTGAAATCACTCATGCCTTCAATTACCATCACTTCTGAGGAAGACCCCAAGCAGCACCAGGCAGTGACTCGCTTCCAATTCAGAAAGAGGAAATGAAAATAGAAACAAAAAATTATAGAAAAAACTGAAGAACTGGAAAAAAAAAAAAAAAACATCTAACTGGCCACACAGTTTGATTGACATCCATATGGGAGATGGCATTGATAAGTGAAGCCCTCCATTTGTCTTTGCCAGTTTCCCTCCCCACCCATCCCTCTATTGTGTCAAAGGTCTAACAATTTTCTACACCCATCATTTCCAACTGCTCATCCATCCACCATCTATCCACCCATACATCTATGGTATATTAATACATGCATTCATCCTGTCTTGTCATTGATTCATAAAGACAGACACCACATGTCTTTTTAGTCATGTAGTGATGGACAGAGAAAAAAAGAATTAAAAAGAATCACAAAGGAGTATTTCTGCTGCTGATTGGCTCTTACTCATTGCCTTCACTGGATTATTAGGGCAAGCCAATCAGAGGCAGAGTAGGGCGGGACATGGCTCTGCCCTCCTGTGAAAATAAAATTGGTATCTATTTGAAATATATATAGTTTGCTGCCTAATAATGAATGTATTTTTTACAATCAAGCTGTAAGTGGTCTTTGACCTTTGGCATTACTATTGTGACCAGTCCAGGACACACCTGTGTCACAGTCCTGCTGTTTAATACACCGCACCTGCCAGGTGGATGCATTGTCTTCCCTTCTTTATGCACAAAAAACTTACTTTAACCAGAGAAATATTTCAGCCAAAACAAACACTGTGTTTATATTTCTTAATAACGTACCTTCTTCATGTTGTATGTTTAACACTGTTAGACTGGTTGTCATATTCTTTACTGCTACCTGAAATATTAACTTAGCTATTTTTGCTTTAGCAATATTTCTGTTTATTAAGTAACACCCACTCCACTGCTTCCATCTGTTGCACAAGAATTTCTTTTCTCAAAGATTTTTTTTTTTTTTACTTTTTCCCAAAGAAGTTTAGTACTTTTATAAAGGACATCGCACTGAACTGAGACGTACAAACAAAAGGACATAGCACAGTAGAGGTACAGATATAGAGCAAAGGGGAACAACAGAACAGGTTGTAGTCTATCAGGAGAGTAGACAACAGGAGAGAGAAAAGAGAGATATTTTTCATGTTAATAATTCAGTAAAACAACTGGAGTATGAACATCCATACACAGGTGATGGTCAGAGTGTGATGCCTTAAACCAAAGGAGAGCAAAGACAAGAAAAGTTTAGGAGAGTAGACAGCTCTATCTGCACAGTTCCTACTTGCTGCTTATAAAGGATGAGTTCACCCAAATAAAATCACCTCCATTACCATTGTTGCGGTAGAGGCAGAGATGGAAAGTAGTAGAAAGTACATTTACAAGTACTGTACAGTTTTTGGGGTACTGAACCAACCCAAACATCACGTAGTAGCCATGTTTTTATTTTTAAATATGATTTATGATTATGATTTATTTTTAAATATTTGTAGGCCTATCTTTAGTCTCTTTTTTTTAACTGAATAATTTAAAAATATATAATAAAAATAATGTTACATGAACATTTTCATCTAAAGTCTTTTCATATAGCTAGAGCAGGGGTTTCCAAACTTTTTTTAAAGAGGGCCAGATTTGACATGTGAAGATGCCCGGGGGCCAATACTAACATTTAAAAAATCAACAATAAAAGTTACATACAAATGCACTGTTTTGTAACAGTTTTATTTTCATTGTCCCAGTTATGTTTTTTTTTAAATGACAATGTAACCAAATCTAAGCCAGCCAGGCATGAACAAATCTAAAAAACTGTTCTGCCTTTCTTTCTCATCTGGAGTCAGATAACACAGAATACATTGTATAGAATACACTGAACTTGCATGAAGTTGATACAAATATCAATTCTAAACATGACTTATCATGAGTCATGCAAAGTCTGTTAACATTTAAGTTTAAAATCACTCTTGCTCTTGTCTTTAACAAGATAATTCAGAAAGTAATATTTTCTGTCACATCTACAGATATATAACAGCAGCAGTTATGTCTTTAGAGGTTCAAAATAGCCAAATCTTCCAGCCATACAGTATATGACAATCCTAGCAGGCCATAAATGATATATTATAAAAATGAAGCTTCGATGGGCCGCATGAAATCTGACTGCGGGCTGTGATTGGTAATGAAACACTTTTCACTTGATCCCACGGAGCAGAATTTGACAAATAGACCTTGCAGGGTCTCAGTATGGTACACATTTCTTTAGACCCATATTCTTGGTCCACATTGTGTTTAGTAAATTCTGCCGTAGAGACAGTAACAGTGCTAGCCACAAAGGCACTGTGTTTCATCCCAGTCAGTTCTGAGTTCTGTCAGAGTAAAAAAGGTCAAAAGCTTCAAGTCTATTATGAAACAATGCAAATCCATTTCATAGGACCATCTGCACTGTCTGCTTCTCTTTCTGTCAGCAGCTGGACAGAGGGGGCGGGGATGGTGGCTACAGACAGACAGACAGATTGAGCAGATGGCTCACACGCTCCCCGCTTCCAATTAATCTCTGGCTTTCTCTGCAGCTCTTCTTAACCTGCACTCGCTGGCCCAATCATCGAGCTACACCAAAACCCATATGGCTGTGAAACTCGCACAGGTGGCAGTTCATCCCCGGCACGCCGCCAGAGTAACATACTAACACAGTTGACGCACAAACACACACCATTACACACTTTCTCATGTGGACTAGTTCCACCCGGCACAGATATATGCAAATACAAAACTCACACTAATGTAACATTTAACTTGCTCTCACAGTCCTGTCAGACTTCATGAGCACATGCATGATGATTGGATCAAACCAGTAAATACACTATTTCATCATATTCAAACATTTTGAAGAGTTTCTTTTCTTGTCTCTATTTTTGGTTGCTGCTGAAATCCTGCCAGAAAAAAAATTTGACTGGGTTTCAGGCTGAGAAATTGTTTCTGATGTAAGAATATTTCCAAAAGATTTTAGTATTAATTTCTTAATAGTTTCATTTGTAACAAACAAATGAAATGCCAAATTTATGTGAATAGACTTACTGAGTAAAAGTCAGGACTAGCTCAAATGTGGTCCAGAAATAGTACTTTTAGTAATACAGACAGTTTACTCCAGAAGCAGGGGGGTCGCTCCCTGAGTATCTTTTTGAGTCTGATATAATATTTTTATGCATAGAATCTTAAATTGTAAAAACTGTACTTGGTCTACAGTACACAAAACTATCTATCACTACTGCTGGGAGTAAAAGAATAGTAAGTCATCCAGTTTTTTGTTGGTCTAAATGTGAGATCATGATTTAAATCTATATTCTAAAAGCATTCTAAAAGCACAGGTGTAAATAATAAATTATGGCTAAATTACACTTAGTGTAAACGTCTGTCAAAGCATGTTACAACTATTAGAGCACCTAGGATTCCATTGATCCAAACTTCATCCTGCTAATATTAAAATCCATGTAAAGTAAGAATACATGTGTGTTCTGAATTTGTCAGACCAAAGAAGAAATTGTTATTAATCACCAAGCCAAATTTGAATGATTAAAATTCTCAACAAGTTTATGAAATGAGGTGTTAAAATCGGTAAAATGAGCAGTACTCAGCTCCAGGACTGTGGGGGCGTGTCCTCTGAATGTGCTGAAGCCACACCCACTCATGCGAGCAGTCAAGCAGCCGCTTTGAAGCGACTGAAACGTGTCAGATTGTGACGGTTCCCTGTGTAACTGAGTGTGTGTGCTCCAATACCCAGTTACGGAGAGTATAAAGCTCCACCCATTAACTCTCTCTCTCTCTCTCTCTCTCTCTCTCTCTCTCTCTGGCAGGCTCCACCCACCTCTCCAGGCTGCCTCATGGTCTTTTGGTTTCTTTGTTCTCGTGGCACACAACATCTCACATCTACACATTTTCACTCATGCATACATGCACCTGATGCACCTGCACTGATTGACTGATTAACACACCCCATTGTTTCTGTGGTTTGTTTTTGGTAAAAAAATGTTTGTGTTGTTTAGTTCTTTACAATAAATCACTTCAATTTTGGCTTTCAATCCGCGTCTCCCTTTTGTGTTTGTCATGGCTCTAGAGCTGGGCCGTGATACAGATGAGTTGAGAAAATGACATGACTAACTTTGAAACACTCTGAGTGAGATGAATCCATCTCTGTCTCTCTGCTAGGGGTGCAGGGGTATGCTCAGGGTGGCCTCAGCGTGTCATCGAGCCAACCTTTAGAACCGCCCACAAAATCCTGGACTGAAAACTGGTGAAAAACTGTTTGAACCTCTAACTCCACATTTCAGTAATGTATTGTTCGAAGTCTTTTCACGTGTTTTCAGCAACTATTTTCCAACATATTTAATGTATTTGAAAGAAATCTCAGAATTGCCTTTACACTGACTAAGTGACATTCAATCAATCACTTTTTTTAGTAGAATCATCCATGTTTCACTAGTACACTAAATCGAGTGTTTCCTAATGGCTTGTCAAGCTGATGACTGCAAATTTTTTAAACTTTGGCTGAATCATTTTCAGCCTGCCCCTATGCCCTCTGTTTCGTGCAACATCTTAAATAAATGATTGTTGTTCCTAGAATATGCATTGTGCTTGATGTCAATTTCATTCTAGCCACTGAGTCAATTTTAAATACAGACCTCACTGGCTTCAACCTTAATAATCCTGATAATTATCTCTTGCTTTTACCTATGAATGTCAACAGTATGTATAGTTCCAGGCAGTGTAGGGTTTTTAGGAATCACTTATGTATATGCCTCAGTGGTAAAGAGAGGCTTTGATGACCTTGTGCTCTCGGGAGGAAGGACATTGCTTCTATATGTCTCCTTGTGGCCTCCCCTTCTGAGGAACCCTGCAAAACATTTTTCTTTCAGCCTGGGGTTACCTCCTGGGATACGATTTAGAGAATGGATTGCAGTGCCCCCTCCACACATAAAGGTGATGGCAGATTGGTTCTTCCTGAGGCATGACTAATAGTTGCTGTATTGTACTGTATTCACAACTACACTGCAATGGATTTGTGTTGCCACACTGGACTCTGCAATACGGACTGAAAATATGACAGGTGCAGTCAGACTTAAAGGCTGGAGGCTGCTTTTACATCTGCACTATATAATCAGAAAAATTTTACCTCAAGAACCTCAGTGATAAAGGTACGCATTGTACTTGTTGAGTTCATTCCCTCTGCATCTGTCTTGTCCCTAACCTCTGTAAACGTAACCCCGCTCAACTCTACCATCTCTATAGGGATTGCAGTTGTGTTTGAAATGACACGTCCACCAACCACAGGCGCCAAAAAATGCTGTCAGAAATACCAAAGGACAGCTGGTGTATCTGTTTACAGTGCAGCCAAACAAACTGTGAGCTGAGAGGATTCACTGTGGTGCCATCGCCTGATCTCATGTTGCATGCACAGCATGGGTACAGCAGAATGTCACAGGAAAAGGAGATGAGGAGGAAAGGAGATGAGATGAGATGAGATGAGATGAGATGAGATGAGATCATAGTGTGGCAGTTCTCAAACCACAGTAAGAGTCTGAGCTCTGCTTCTTCCATCCCTTTCTTACAGATACTGAAAACAGTCCACTGTCATAAATGACCAAAGAAAATGATCAATACCTGTCAGTACTAACCTACATTTCCTGTGATTGCTTCAAAATAAAAGCCCATCCCTGTTTGTTCCGTTGAATGTATTTTTTATTTATTTTTTTTTATCTCATATCAGACATCTGACAGAAAGACAACAGGAACTAAAAGGACAGAAAGATGGAGAATGACCTAAAACAATAGTCCTGTTTTAGACTCAAACCAGGAACATCAGCATCATGCTTAGCACCTTAACCCGTGAGTCACTAGGGTGCACCAATTAAAATCTTTTATTGTGAAGCAGTGGGAAACCTTTGGTTTGCATTAGCATCAAATTAATACAGCTCTGTGGGATAGATCTCAGTGAACACTGACACTGAAATCAATTAGATAAAATAACAAGGGTGTTGAAATCTGAGCCGTTGTGAATATAAATTCACCCTCAGTACAGTTGTCATGAACGGGGAAATTAGCTACAGAGACCAAAACAGTTTTTTGTACCAGGCTGTAAACATGTTTATTTCTGCTGTGAAGTTGGACATTTGAACATGGGGTATTCCTGTAAATTAGATATGCCTTCAGTTTGAATGGTAACATGGCAATAACAATGAAAAATACTATATGAAGAGGTAATCACAGAATATACACTGACTGTCTGTTGCAGAAAACAACTGTAGATAGCACCAGAAATAAGGTATGAAACACTGAAAATGAAAATCGTTAAAAGAAAGGCCTTTAACATTTGAAACACTGGCATACAGAGTAAACCCTCAGCCCTGTTGTTGCTGTGCAACATCTTCCGTTCAGCACAAAATGTTTCCCCACTCTGTTTTTATGTCAAACTTTTTCAGTTAGAGTTCTTGTCAGAATCACATTTAACAAGAAATTATCTTCCATCCAGCTACTTTGTTGTGATCAGTCTATTTTTATTCACATCTTCCCACATCCTCATCACACTTTACTTCATTTCAGGTGATGAGTTACTAATTGCTTTACTCTCCTGAGTGGGTGTGAAGATGTCATTTTCTGCTTGTGATGTGTATGCAGGTGACACTGGCTAGTTTGAGAAGAAGAACCAAATATAGAGTTTCACTCACAAGATCATGCACGCGCACACATGCACAGGCATGTACACACATGCCTCCCAGCCCTCTGTCTGTGTTCCCAGCATGCTTATGTGCCCATGTGATTGATCAGACAATAAAGAGGGATCAAAGATTTGGGCCTTCTTCACACAACTGATCGCAGGGCACAAGATAAAGGAACACCTGTGTGTGTGTGTGTGTGTGTGTGTGTGTGTGTGTGTGTGTGTGTGTGTGTGTTTAGATGTTAAAACCATGTGATCAAAAAATGTTTATGGTGATGGTTACTTTCGCTTTTGGGGGTGTAATTAACAATGGAAACAATGTGTCTTAGTAGATGTGTGCATTTAGAAGAAAGAGACACGAAGAGAAGAAATGTGCCAGCACCAGATGATCAGAAGAGAGGACGGAGAGAGGATGAAAAGACGGAGAGGAAAAGGACTGCAGGAATGAAAATGAGGGAAAGGAAAGTAATGTAGGATCAAGGTGACAGCAATCGTGTCCAATACACAGTTGTTTTTTTAATGCAGATGTTGCATTAGAGGCAACACTTGTGACAAGGAATATTATATTGGTGGGTTTTGACCCATCAGTGTACTTTGAGCATTTCATCAATAACAGATTGAGGTTGTGTGAAATTCTGTGGCAGGAAACCAAAAAAAGTCCATGGACTCACTCAAAACATTCAAAAGGAGCTGAATGAAGAAAAGAAAAGAAAAGAAAAGAAAAGAAAAGAAAAGAAAAGAAAAGAAAAGAAAAGAAAAGGGAGAAGGAGTAGATAGAAATGCAGCACTCTTCTCCAGAGATGCTCCCCTGTCTTCCTCTTCCAGGCCCATTAGCAGCTGATCAGAGCCGAGGTCGTAATTAAAGATGACCAGGTGCTGCTGATGGTAAGTACACCTGAGCCCAGGAGAGAGCAGGAGGATGGAGGGATGGCTGGAAATGAGACACAGACTGACAGAAGATGTAGAGAGAGACAGAAGGGGGGAATTCAAATTCTAAAAAGCATTATTACAGTTTGAATAATGCTACACATCACAGCCAGACCCCCTCAACAAGCACGAAAGTCATGCTTGATAATGAAGCCCCAGAGAGATGGAGGCCGAGTCTTCTGAATACCTTCAGGAAGTCGATTTCTGAGGCTGAGTACAAGGTTAGCCTTGTTACAGCCTACGTTCATTTGACAGTGTTTGAAAAGCCACTTTTATGCCACAAAGAAATCACATTTTGATGGAAATGTGGGCTCAAGTAATAAGTTTGTCATTTTTTTAAAGAATGACAGCGTAAATGAAATGTAACAACTTCATTATACATATTCATGAATGCTGCTCACCCCAGTGAAAAGTGGAAGTGAAAAGCCTTGTCACAGGAAGCATATTCCTGGTTTATTTCACATCATAGTATTATCACATTTGCAATGTATGATGCTAAACGTGCATGCTAAAGAGCTCTGTGCCAAAAAAAACATTAGTAAAGTAAAGATGGAGCATGTTTCATCTCACGCTCTTGTCTGTCTGCATCCAACAGGACAAATGGAGGAAGTTGTGCATCAGCAAAGTGTTATTTTTGTGAATGCAGGTGTTTTCTTGTGATATTTTGGTGACCTGCTGTCAACCTGATGTGGAAGGAGAGGCCCGGTTGGAGGTATGTCTGCTCGGTGGAGTCAAGTGGTGCAGTGCAGTTTTGCTGTCAAAGATGAGCAGGAGTTACAACAACTGCCTCTCAAACCTATTAGAGGAAGCAAAACTGACTTCACACAAGATCAGGCACAGCGTTGAAACGTAACAGGCTTGTGCAGTGGTGGGGGGGTGAGGGGGACCGAGGTGGGGGGCTTGGTGGAGGTGTGTGTATTTGTGCTGAACGTAACCGCTGTGGAACAATCAGGAAATAACTTTTTATTTTGCTTGCTGATGCCATTCACTGTCTAGATCTCTCGACCAAAGCTCTCTTTCTCTCTTTCTCTGTCAAATCACTCAACAAATCAAATTAAACTTCTTCTTGTCACTGTTTTGCAGCGTAAATTGCGAGCCAGACAGATTTAGAGTTAATTCCATGAATCCACCTGGATAGTTTCAGTTTTCAAAGACGTTTCAGGCTGACTGTGGAGGGTTTGCCCAGTCCAAGCGTCGGATGGTTTTGGTTGGATCTGGCTCAACTTCTCCACCGCAGGATGCTGCGTTCTTTGACTGCCACTGGATTCTGTCTGAATGCAGCCTTCTAACTCTGGTTAGACATAAAAGACACAAACTGAAAATGAAATTTTCTCAATAGAAAAACATGTTGGCATGTATGTATCGGCAACTGATTAGTTCAACATCCAGCTGGTTTCCTCCATCTAACCCTCTCCTGGTTCCTTTACTTGTACTTTTGTTTGAAGAACACTGAAGTACATGACGTCAGGCTGCATATGTCAGTGAGCGTGGTGCAGGCTATACTGTAACTAGTAGAGGGATGAGATGACGGCTGCTCAACACGTTCTCCTTTGCAAAGAAGCTCAATTTGTTTTAATGAGTTAGCATCAATCAGTGGTGTCATGGATGGTGAAGATGGTGAGCCATGGCTGCTCAGAGTGTGTGCGTGTGTGTGCGTGTGTGTGTGTGTGTGTGTGTGTGTGTGTGTAGGACAAGAGAAAAAGGCAGAAGGAGCATGCTAATATTTTACGTGTGCATGTGTGGCTGTCAGTAATTGCAGCTCAGCCAGGGAGCGTGTGCAGCCGGAGCGAGGTAAAGTTGACCTTTCCAAGTGTGACAGTTAAAATGGCATCAGCAGCCAGCACGGCGCAGAGCGAGAAAGCGGGGAGGAAAGTGTTGATGGCGTCGGCTGGTCTGGAAGCTGCTCTCACCGTTGATGAATTTAGGTTCTTGAGGAACACAAGACAAGCTCCACCACTTCTTTTTTTTTGACTATTGATCTCTGGACTGCATTAAGAAAGTCATAAATTCAGATTACACATCCCCCTACACTCTGCGGCTGTCTTGAGCAGAGTTTTCAATCCAGATTTACATATCAGTGCCATCTACCTCTGATGTTCCCCTTCAGGCAGAAGAGTCTGTTAAACACACCATGAGCTTCGACTTTCTTTGCATGTTTAATTTTAACCGTCTCTAAAAAAAACATACAGACATTCATACACTGCTAATTATAGATTTGGAAAAAATGTATTGGATGGCATTATTTTATCCAGCAGAGGAAGAAAGATAATGTAGCACCCTGGTCCAACATAAATGTTGTGGTTAGGGTTTTTTTTTTCACTAGCCCAGTCGGGCAAGTGTGTCAGAAATCTACTTGCCCAAACTCGTCCAGACATCCAGACTGGATCTGATTAGGATGCCTCCTGGGCACCTTCCTTTGAAGATGTTCCGGGCTTCTCTGGATCTATTGCCAGTAGCAGTAGATCTCGGGGCAGACCCAGAACCCATTGGAGGGTCTACATAGTCTGTCTGGCCTGGGAACAACTTCCTCGAGATCACCCAGGAGGAGCTAGAATGTGATGCTGGAGTGAGGGACATCTGGAACGCCCTGCTAAACCAGCTGCTACTGTGACCCGACCCTGGAAAGAAAAAGGAAATCAATGGATGGGCAAATTCTTGTTTGTGTATCTTGCTGTCTGCTCTTGTTACAGTGCACCAGCAACATTTTTTGGAATCTTAGCATGCATTAAAAAACAAACTTGTTTTATCCACCTTGTTCTCCAACTTAAGGCGAACTGTTCGTTGGAGTTACGCCCACATCCTCTAACACCACCCAACTAAATTGAAATGCTCACCTGTACTCCTCATAACATGTATTTATCTCCAGTTATGGAGATCAGCACTGTGCAAGTGCACTATCGGCACTATGCATGTGCTTTATCACTTGCTCAATCGGGCAAGTTGAAATAAGTAAACGATAAAGCACTGATTCTGACTTTCATGCAGGAGACCAAAATCCTGAATTTTGTTATGGAGGCAAAATATATGTAGATTATTTTGATTATGATTTGTCATTTAGTTAGAATTTCATAATAAAATCTAAATTTACTGAAGCTCAAATCAGAGCACAAACAAGGTGGACCAACTTACAGTACTTCTTCTCATAGTGTTCTTTAATGCCATTCACATCCACCTCTGCAATTGTGCAGTTCAGCTATGATCTCCCTCCCCACTCCCACCTTGATCTCACCCTTTTATACACCATTACTTCTCCTTTCAGCCATTCTCTGTTTTTAATGGTGTCAACCTGACCTTCTTCTGGGGAGATTTCCTCTACATGATACAATGCTGTGTGCATTCCTCATCCTCAGCCTTACATGCTCCAATAAGCAGATCACACTCTCCATTTCCTGACACCTTTGTTTATGACTGTGCTGCCAAAAAGAACATTTAATGTATGAGTATGTACTTGTACACTAAATGTTATATTGATTATACATAATGTATATTCTTCTGGTTTAGTATTTTCTGTTTTATACTGAAAGAGTCTTTCCTCAGGTGACTTTACTAAATACTCTTGCATTTAATCCATGCGTTTACGCACAGGTCATCTTGTCGGTCCTGTGTTATTCTGTCTGAGGGCTTCTCTGCATGTTCCTGCTCATTGTGTGTCTCAGTTCTGGATTTTTTTTTGTTGGACTTCTGCTGATGGAATTTATCTTGGATTGTTAGATTAAGTTTGTTTCTACCTGGACTCCTCAGCCTTTGTTGATGCTACCTTCCAGTGTGCATTTGGGCTTACAGAATCTATGGGATCAAGACTGGATATGTGAGGATGCTCTGCAGACTTAACTCAAGTCTTTATCTTTATTATAATAAGGTCTTTAATACTTTATTAATACACCACTAAAGAGTTTCTCAAAAACTCTCCCCACTAGCACACATCTGAACTATTGTTACACATACACCCTCACTGCTATTTTCTTTTTAGCTGTATGTATCAAGTTAACATATGACTTTCCTACATGCCAGAAAATGCATCCATCCCTTCACTCATTAACCATTCTTATATGTGTTGTAGAGGGGGGCTGGAGTCGAGCTGACATCGTGTGAGAGGTGGAGTACACCTGAACAGGTTACCAATCAACCACAGGGCTGACACAAAGAGACAGATAATCATTCACATGCCCTCACACCTATGAGTTATCAACCTAAGCTGAATGTTGGACTGTGGGAGGACACCTGGAGGAAACCCACGCAGCCTCAGGGAGAACATGCAAACTCCACACTGAAAAGGTCTCAGCCAGTCAGCAGGTTCTGAATAATGCAACATGTTTAAAAATAATTGGCAGACTGATAAGGTGAATGGTTCCATCCTCAACTGAGTGTCAGTATGTGAATTAGTGAACATACTGAAAGCACTTTTTTTTAAATCAAAGTCAAGCTTTGCCTGTCCTGTCTTTGGACTGAGACTCTTGACATGTGCTGCTTGTTTCAGTCATCTGATCACACAGTGTCATGTACTTATCATTTCCTGGTCTTCACTGTCTAATTTACATTCAGCAGCAGACAAAGTACAGAAGAGGGTAAAATTCTTAGATCAACAGCATTATAAGTTACCAACGGTCAGGCCTTATTGACCGAACAATCCAGATGTTCAATAATAATTAAATCCATCACTTTTTTTTGAGTCAAGTAAATTATACGTACGGTCACAATATTCTATCAATTTGTTCTGGTTTCTGACTGTTGACTCCCATTTTGTGTGATCCATTTCTGTTTTGTTTCTTCTGTTTGCTATCACCAGCCATAGTAAACCCAGTCAGTAGTCTTTGTTCTGATTGGAAATTGGTATTTCTGTGATTTGTTGCCCCCAGTTTCAGAGTGTAATCCCACTGTGGTAAATATGGACAGCTGTACATGTGAATTTGTTCTGATGTCATTACTTGCATGATCAAAAACTAGCAAGTCAACAACTTTGCTAACAGCCAAACATCAAGCAAGTGCAGCAACACAAGACATAGCAGCCAGCTAATATTCGGCTTTAATAATTTGAGTAGAACAGTAAAGAAAAAGTTTTTGTTATTTAGTCCATTTAGCTTTTAAGCTGCCATACACCTTTAGTGAGGGCAGCAAAACAAGCACAGACGTCCCCTTCTTGGTCAAGCAGTCAGCGATCTACTCCTTAATTGTTGACCCCATGATCTGCTGAATAGTCCCAGAGTTGATGAGTTCCTCGATACTGCTGATCTCAAGTCGGAGTCTTTTCTCTGTGACTGATTTAGTGGATTTGACAGCATCAAAAAGAGAGTGGTTGTCTGTGACACACACAATAGGCAAAATTTTGTGTGTACAGTCACCTGTGGTGATCTCTGAGTAGAATGCAGTTAAGAAGACTGCACTATCGATGCCATCTCCAAGTGCCAAAGTCTCTCCAGCTAAAGGACTTTCATAACATGAGATGTCAAGGCAACTGGTCTGTAGTCACTGAGCACAGCTGGATGTGACTTCTTGGGTACCGGAACAAGGCAGGATGTCTTCCACAGCACTGCATTAGACTAAGGTTGAATAGGTGCTGTAGAACCCTGCATAGCTGGTCTGTGCAGGCCTTCAGGACTCTGGGGCTGATACCATCCGGGCCTGCAGCTTTGTTCCGGCGTAGTTTCTCCAGCTGTCTTTTCACCTGGCTGCTGGAAACAGTCAGACGGATGGAGGAGGTGACGAGGGGCTCAGAGATCATGGATGTGTGGGAAGATGTTGATGGGGAAATGTTAAGGTCCATTGTGGGGGTAAGGGAGATATGTGGGGTCGTCAGACCCTCAAGAGGTAGGGTCTATGTGGCTAAAGGAGAGGTGAACTGAGGCTCCTGTAGGTCCACTGAGTCTGTTGAAAAACACATTCAGTTCATTGGCTCTGTCTAGGCTTCCCTCAGGCTGACTCCCCCTCACCTTGAATCCAGTGATGGTCCTCATTCCTGACCACACATCCCTCACATTGTTTTCCTGGAGCTTTTGCTCCAGCTTCTCCCGATATGCCTACTTGCCTTCTCTCAACTTGCGTTATTAGCTCCCTCTGCACGCTCCTCAGTAGCTCCCGGCCCCCGTTCCTGAAGGCTCTCTTCTTCCTGTTCAGCAGCTCCTTCAGGTCGCTGGTGATCTCCACACCTCTCCCCTGCAGCTGATGCCACCTGTGATGGCACGCACCTGTCAATTACCTATCACCTGTTAATTCTACATAACTTTGAGTTTTAATATAGTTTGAACAGTTGAGTTCATAATGTTTAAACTAGACTGACATGTACTAGCTACAGATGTAACAACATGAAACTAGTCTAATGTCATGTGACACACAGATACTTCAGTGTAGTCAGAACAGATGACATATGACAACCTTTAAGAAGCAGTAATGTAAAGACAAGTTAAGGTAGAGTTAGTGTGAAGAGACATGAATCAATGGGAGAAAGGGTACTTTTTACTTTTCAGGTAATAGACTTAACTTTGTTGATTTAAATTGTCCAACAAAAGCAATTCTCAATAATACAAATGAATATAATGGAAAATTGATGAAAGGGAAGAAGATGAAGTGGAGGAGGACAGCTGAATTTACAAAGAGCAAGGATGATACAGAAAATGATATTGTGAGGTTAAGTTAGAGCTTGAACACTGACTGAACACTGGCCTTGTGCATGACGAAGATTGAGAGGAGATACTTTCTGGTGCATTCATGATGTGAGTCTGCTTCAGAGATGTTATAGGGTGTAAAAATGGATTTATTCATATTTCTAATGCTGGCATTTCCCCCTGACTGTTGACATTCTGCCATGTTGGACTTGTGTCAACAACCCGTTCAGTGATGTTAAAGGCAGTGTTTTCCATCCGCTGTCAGAGTTGAGGCACTGAAGGAAAAGCCTTGAAGCCAGGTGCTCACCATGTGGCCTCTCCGACATGCTGTATGTCACATAGTGGCAAAGGCAGGGAACCTGTTTAAACCGAGTGCCAGCTGCAGGTTTTACTCTCTCTGATGATCAAACACCAGTAGGTAGTGTGACAGAGGCTGTGGGAATTTGCTATGGATGACTCACGCGGCTGTTTTTCCAGCTAAACTTTTGCTTTTTGCTTTTGAATACAGTCTCTCTGTGTTTGGCCCTGTATGTTTGTCTGTCGAGGTCTGGAAGGGAGAGCAGGGGTGAAAGTAAAACCAGACCAAAGAAAACTGAGATAAAGTGCTGGGGTATTCTCTTTTGCTCAAAGGGTGGGTTCAAATGTTTCTTAATATAAAATTGGCAGAACCAGTGTTTTTATTGTTTGAAAGTTTGCAAGGTTAAGAGAAACAACATGTCTTAATGAATCCATTGCTCATTTATTGCGTTTCTGGCTATATGACATAGGTAAAATGTAAAACTAAAGGCAATATAACTTTCTAATAACCTTCTAAACCTTTTAATTCTATGTTTTTTTCTTTTCCCATGTAAAATCTGTAATAACACAGTGAAATATATTGAATTTTCTGTGGGGTAATTAGTACTGTCAAACATAGAAATAGAACTTTTAGAATATTTGTTCATTTAACACACATTTTACAAACCCTAAATATTTAGATAGATCTGTCTATCTATAGCCCCAAAAACTGTTGAGCAGTTAGCACCTTGAAATGGCCTTGAATGGCAGATGAAAAGATGGTGGAGTGATGGGCAGCCACATAGCGAAGTCCAGGGGTTTGGTACCTTGCTCAACAGCACCTCAGCAGTGTCCAGGAGGTAAACTGGTACCTCTCCAGATACCAGTCCACACTCCATACTTTGGTCTATGCTGGACTAAGCGACCACCCTCTGATTACCAAGCTACTGTCACCCTGAAGAGCCTTGAGTGGTCAGACAGGAAAGGTGCTATATGAGTACAGTCCATTTACTATCTATTGCCACAGTGAAAAGAAGTGGGGAAATTGGGCAATCCTGTCCTGTACCCCTCTCTAATATACATAGTATTTCAGTATGTATATTTTTCTGTGGTTTTAACCTGAATGTCATTGTCAGAACTTCATCTAGTAAAAAGATTTTTTGTTTGTTTTTAAAGTTTTTCTGTAGGCTGTAGTTTTTTGTAAAATTGGATGTCAAATTCTTCTTGGTGCACTCTCTGAAATAAACATAACACCAACGTTGTTCAACATAATGCCATAATACTTGAACATATTGTGACATTGGAACCACATTTTAACAAGTGGACGCATCTACTCCAGTTGGTTAGGATATTCCAGCTTCAGATAATTTGACAAACAAACATGATGATGGTCAGTGAAACTGGTCCAAAACTGGAATTCAAACAGCACATCCATTCACTTTCTAAATCCCCTGGCTGACTCAGATTTAGGCATACCAAAGATGACTGCTTACCCATCTCGATGATTCACCTCCTACTGCCGCTCATCCACATTACCCTTCTGTTCCCAAGGACCGATGCAAGCTTAGAGTGTCCATTATGGTGTCTTTGGGGACACAGCTCTGTCGAAGCCATGAACATTTGATGGGGACATTAGCGAAAGGCAACACGTCATTACATGACCATTTACACATAATCACCCACTTAAGAAGACCCCATAGGACAGAACTGCATAGCATGGGCCATTTACACACCCGATGTGTGTCTGTGAGGATACTGTGTGTGTGTGTGTGTGTCCGCGTGGGTGCATGTTTGCGCATATGCTCTGGCCTAATAGTCCATCTGACATATGCCTTATGGTGATGTTCAGAAATAACCATCAAAATGACCCATGTGCCTTCTCTTTCATGGCATCACACTCAAGCTCTGTTCAATCTTTCTGTCGCATGCCTGCCTCACACACACACACACACACACACACACACACACACACACACACACACACACACACTCATTGGGAATTACTATCCCAGGTAGAGAGATTGAGATGCTCTCTCTCATTTATGATTCCTCATCTCTTCCCTCTCAGGTCCTTTGGCTATCACGCCTCTCCATATGCACGCTTACCGTGTTTACCAGTGGAGGGGGGGAGTGCAGTCAGTGAACGCCGCCCTGAGATGATTCACTCTGCCTCACTTCAGATTCACAGCCCACAATTTAGTCCAAGGAGAAAAACAAAACAAAACAAAAATAACAGGAAAGTTTCCCTGGATGCATTTTATTAAAAATATGTTTTGTTTGAGGCATCATGGCAGTAATATCTGCAGGAATGCACACTTGTCACCTTTAGGTGAAATTCAGTGTTTCGAATCTAAAACAGGTCATAGAGTGGTAGCAGCTCCAGTGTTGATGCTAAAACAACCTGTTGACATGATGTGACCTACTGTGTGGAAAAAGTTGAAACTAACAGAGGCAGTTATGGTAATGTTTGCTGGCTAATTTTCAGCCTGGTTACATGAGATGTCTATCTTAGTCCATGGACCAGAGCTGGAAGTCTCAGGTATCAGGATCATCTGAGGTGGCAAAGATCAGTGGTCCTACTTTGTCCTTTAGAGAAGCAAAATATATTTTATAAGCCATAATAGAAAAAGTACACTTTTTTTGTTGCTAGTTTTTTCCATGAACTTGTATCAACACGTCAAAGACGCATCAACGTACAACAGTAAACGATAGAACAGATAAATGAACAAGGCAGCCACGAACTAATGTTAGTGTTAGGATCTGATTTATTCATTTTTTGACTCTTCTCATAGATTGGTCAATATTACATTTAGGGTGATGACACTGATCCTAGATCAGTAATTAAATGCAACTTTTGCTTTGACTTTATTCTACTGCATTCACATAAAATATAAGAAAAACAAATTCTACTGAAATCTTCAGTAAAGGTTTTGCGGAGTTATTACGTTCACAAACAAGTAAAGTTACAACATAACCTTTTTTTAAACGAGCCACATTACTTTGTATGAGATTTAAGAGATCAGAAAAAAACTTTGTATACAATTATACATGTTGTTATTTTCCATAAATAAAGTTTGTTATGTTTTTTGTAATGTAAATATATCTCCAACCAGCTCCATTAAAGCAGCACTAACAGTGAAATGCTGTTCACACGTCGTATCTCATTTGTTGAATGTGAACACAAACAGAAATGGAAAGCTGGATTAAAGGCTTTAGAGTTACATGATGGAACAACTGGATTTCTTGATCAACATCAGTTTTTTCATCTGTGCAGGGCCTCTGCTGATTGGCTGGCAACCTGACATTAACAGAAAGAGTCATGATGTCAGAGCACCAAGCTGTTGTTTTCCAAGAAGTAGTTGCAGCACAGAACTCTCTAATAGGTATCCTCTGTGTGCTCTCTGTGGTTGCCATGGTTGTCAACAAAGTGAGCGTGTTGAACAAAGTTCAGCCATCAACTCAGACGGCAGTGGCAAAAAGCAGCCGCAGCCCATTCTACATTGTTACATTACCTGTGAAGTGAACAGGCAAATAACAGGCTGAATCTGACCAGAATTCACATTTAAACTGATTAAAAAGCTTTTTTTCCACAAATCTATTACTCTATCTCTCTCCATTACATATAAATCCCATTAATTTTGATGCTGTAACATCTAATAATCTGACAATAAACCAAAAGTCTCTATCTAGAACCAGTGTTTGCTTTGTCTGCTTTGGGCGACTGTAGAAACATGATTTTAGATACATGTAACATAATAAATTATGCAATAAGACTGAATGATTGATAGTATTGCAGAAATATCCTTATAGTGTCACAGTGGGCAGGATGATGAGGACTGAGCAGTTTAAAGATGCTGCTGAACACTCCAACACCGGAGTCTGTGAGTTGTTTTTCTGAGTAATCTTTTACTTTCAGCTACGGGATGAGAAGAGCAGGACATGACTACCCCGAGGTCCTGAGGCTGAGGGAGTTCCAAATCTGTGGGTCATTTAAAATAATAACAGGAGGAGGCGGCGTCATGTGGGAGTGTGGGGATGTGAGGAAGAATCAGTGATTTGGTCCCTCAAATCAATAATTCATACACTCAAATGACCTAATTTGTGTGCATAATAAAAGAAAGGCAAAAAGTAAATGGTGCTGTCAAATTGCTTGGCAAACATGGTTTTAATTGCATTCAGCATTTCTGTTGTATTTTTTTAACTCATACTCTTTTGTTTTACATGTGCACTGTTTGGAAGTTTTCTTCTTCTTCTCTTTCTCTTCTATTTCTACCCTTTTCAGAGCATCAGCTCCCCCCAGTGACTCTTACTGTATGTCTGTTATGAATGATGTAGTTTGGTCACCTGTTCTGTCCCCACAATGTTGACACAACTACTCTATGGTCATGAGACTACAAACATGGAAATATATGATATACTGATCTCTCGTTGCCGACTCTGCCTGCCTTGGACTAACCTGTTTCGCTGTAACCCCAGAAACCGACCCTGCCTTCTGTCCCCGACCACGAGTTCAGCTTCTGGCCCCTCTGGATTCTGCCAGCTGGTGACAGCTCGGCTACCGTTCCTGGTTAGTCTGCTTCATCGCCTGTTTACCTGCTTGCCGTACTGGTTTCCCCAGCAAGAGCCCCCGGACTTTACCCGTGCCCAGAGAGACTATTTCAGCTGTTGTTTTGAACTGTGCTATTTCTCGACCACCAGCCAAGTGTAATAAAACATAGCAGGTGAGTAGTGGTCATCTGGTACCAAATTTCATGATGAGAAGATGATGTTCTTCATGGAGATTCTTCTGCTCCCCACCAACATCACACAAACCAACATCAGATTTACTTTCAGAAAGCCACAAAAATGTATTAATATCTACTGTTTTTATTGTTTTGAATCCTTTTTATTTATTTCTATTTTTTGATGCCGTGTATTGGTGAATTTTTCTTTTTGCTTTAATAACCCATGAGTAAATGATTTATCCACTTTGTAAGTGAAGATCTGAAGGTTTGCTGTGCCTTCCAAACTACTGAAAATTAAACAATAGAAATAGATATTTATAATATATAAATGTATCTGTTTTAGCGAGAGAGATATGAAGACAAATGCCAAATGTATTGCAGCATCTGGTTATTTTAGCTTAGCTCTGTCCAAAGGTCCAAAATAAATCTAGCAACACCTCAAAGCTCACTAATTAACATGTCTGTTGTTTATCCGGCACAGAATCATAAAATCAACTATTTGTTACTTTAGGGTGAGTCGTGCTAAAACAATTTCTTGGTGAAAAACGATCTGCAGTACGTCTGTGCAGCATCTTTGGCTACAGTATGTGTTGTAGATCTCTGTGAAGGTGCCAACTGGGCAACCTTACTGCGATAACAAGACTGCACACACTGTGCCCTGCTCTCCAACAAACAGTCCCAGCTTAATAGCCATTAAGCATGTTTACCGAAATGTTACTAACTATTCTTCTAATTATGTGACAGAGAGCAGCAGTTGTGACAAAGAAAGAGTTTGAAGTGGGAATGTTTTATTGAGCCTTTCTTCACAAGCAGCACAAGCAGCTACATGCTGTATATGGTCCGTTACTATGCTGTTGTGTGTGAACACACAAGTAAAAACACAAATTGACATTTTGGGAAATACTGTTATTTGCTCTCTGAGAATTAGATGTCTACTCTCATGTTGACCAGCTAGAGGCTGCAGCCACAAAGATTGGAACTAACCTGGCTCCATTACCATTTGTGTCCAACATTCCCCAGAAACATGTTGTTTTGTAACATGTGTTATAAAATATGTCAAGTACAAACTATATAGTGTGCTAGAAAATATTTTAGCCAAAGCAGAAGTAACCTATCGAGATATACATGTATGGAAAAATGGAAAGTCCCCAAAACGTCCAAAGCTGGAATGAAAAACTTAAGACCACCTAGTGTAAAGAAACAGGACCAGACAGAACATTTTTAGAACCAGCCCACAGAATCTAAGAAGGTGGATCATAGTTGGAGCATAACCAGTCCTTGAAAAGATGACACTATTTATTAGAAATAGGCATTTCTTTCTTCGAGTTGGAGAATCCACCTACAAGGACAGCTCATTTCAGCTAGAAAATAAAACACACCTTATGAGACTCCAGTAGCTATTCACCTTTGCTTTGAGGTCTCGACTTATCAGGCTCAGAACTGGACTCCTGACATCTAACATTAACCATGTGGTTTTCATTCTTTATACCATTGCCGTGCACACATGCAGTTAAAGTAATCAACTGAAAGTTAACGTTCACATTTTTGCAGATTTTGCTCAGTATGAACGTTCTGAGGACAATAAATACAATACAAAACAACGTGAAGGTCCAGTGTGTAGGATTTAGTGGCTTCTAGCAGTAAAGATTCTGAATACCCTTCCCCTCACTGTCCCCTTCCAAGTGTGTCCAAGTGTGTTGGGTTGTGGAAACATGGCAGTTCAACATGGTGGACTTAGTGGAAGAGGCATCTGTAGATATAAAGAGCTCAGTCTAAGGACATCACAACTCTTATTTTCAGGTGATAGTTATGAATATTATAAATAATTTCTGCCACATTCTATGAATACATCTGACACACTTAACTCTCAGTTAAGTTCACAGTTGATGGGGTGGGAGTAACAGGAAGTCTGATAAATTTCCTCAAGTGATGCCACTTGAGTCCGTGTTGGTTGGGTCTAAAGTTTAAAAGTTAGAAAGAAGTGAGCACGTACGTAGCTGCTCCTCATCTCTGCTACAGGCCAGAGGCTACAGGCTACATTATGCTAAATTACTAGCACAACACACAGACCAAACTATCTCAGATAATATCTCTGTTGCATATTCTGTTGCACTGGGTTGTTCCGTTTTAACTATTTTCTCTTACTTTTGTATATCTGTTCTCCTAAACTCTTTTACCATCTTCAGCATCGACGTCCCTCAGTGAAGCAGTCTGCTCAAAGACATTGCTACACTTCAGCACAGAAAGAAAGAACACATGTAGAAACTATCATCTATATGCACCAAGTCCATTAAAAACGTGTCAGTCAAATCAGACAGATAACCTCATGACATGCAGCGTGATGCCCGGCTGTGTGTGTGTGTGTGTGTGTGTGTGTGTGTGTGTGTGTGTGTGTGTGTGTGTGTGTGTGTGTGTGTGTGCACTGCCTGAAAATAAACTTGTCAGTCAACAAGATTACAAAGACCTCTGTAATATTGTGTCAGAGGGCCACAGGGTTCTGAATGTGTGTGTGTGTGTGTGTGTGTGTGTGTGTGTGTGTGTGTGTGTGTGTGTGTGTGTGTGTGTGTGTGTGTGTGTGTGTGTGTGTGTGTGTGTGTGTCATGAGATAGCAGCAGATACAGTGATGGTGGGTGATGCTCCCGTAATGTTTCTGTGGATATTCTCTGCTGTTACTGGCGTTAGCTTCAGAGTGACCCTGCTTTATTACTGCCTGACTCCCAGGCTGGAAAAAAACTCCTTCTTTCACTCTGTCCTCACTCACTCTCATCATCAGTTTCAGTTTCCTCCTGTCTCAGTCTTTTCCCGTCCCTTTCTTTGCCTGCTTTATCTTGTGTATTTCTGTGCTTCTGTTAAAACGACCATGAGATTGGCCCGAGTGGTTCCAGAGGAGGGATGGTAAGAATGTTTGAGAAATGAGTTTGACGGACAAAGGGAAGCTGCAGGGGTCCGTTTCAACACGCTGGCCAGCTCTGCTATTTGGACCGGGGAGCTTTGAAGGAGGACAGGGCAACACAGAGAATAGGCAGGAGAAGGCAATAAACACTTTGTGAAATGGATGTGGAAGTAGGAAATTTAGGAAGCGCTGTGAGGGCAAACAGCACTGTATAATGTATTTGCTGACTTCCCCATGTATTGCTCAGCTTGCCAAGGATGATAAAATGAAATGCTTTGTGTCCCTTCCTGCTATTGATTTTTTTTTCTATTTGGCTATAAGCCACCCAGTTTGGTATGTAACAGCTGTTTTTTATTTTATTTTTTTATTTTTTTATTTACCTGTTTGTTGGAGATAAGTTCTTCTGTTTGATGAGGCACATGAGTGCTTTTTGCAGGGAAATGAGATGTAGTCCATTGAAGGATGCTGGTAAATATGGTCCCTGTTCCTGTCTCTCTAATTACAGGCCAGGTACAGAGGAGTGTCAGTCAGAGAGGCAGATGGTTCAGGGGTTGTACCTCTCACTGACAAGCTCTTTTCCATCTCTCCATCCTTTCTGTCTCCCTCTGAAGCCATGTTTCATAAAATGACTGCAGTGTCAGATTGACTGATTGATTGCTGATGTACAATATCAAACTGGATGATTTTCACTCTGAAATTGTTTCATCAATTTCTTCTAAACAAAATGTTATGATGTGCAGACTTTATGGTTCCTACGAAGGAAGCACAGTTGCCATTTCTGTAAAAATAAAATTCACAAAACACAGAAGAAATGTGCAAACTATTGATTTGATTCATTGTTGCATTCTGAATTTATCATCAACATTAAGCTTCATTTGGTCTTCCACAACTGTCATGGCAGTGTAGTTTGATGAGAAGCAGGCTGGATTACCTGGAGTGAGTGTCAGTAGTGTTTGTGTGCCTTCACACAGCATGTGTCGGGCTTCTTTCTTTCTTTAAAGCTGCACAAATCAATATTTTTGCCCCACAGATAAGAATTATCAACAACGCTGCCATGAATGAATGCAGCTTCAAAATTATAACCCTTTTCATTATATCAACCCACTTTCTGATGCTATTTAATGTTTTTTTCCCCTCTGCATTTAAGTATTCATATTCTGTCATTGTCTCTCTATAGTAGTTTTCGTGGTTACTGGTGGTAAAGTCCCCATGAGTAGTAGTAGTAGAGTTCTGTTTACATCCTCATTTTTACATGTTTCCTGTAAAAACAGGTAGATATGGAGGACCTGTCATGGATATTGACTGGCATTCATAGTAGCGAATAGCACTGAGTGTTCACTGCTATGCAGGTAGCGCTATTAAGTCGTGTCAGTGCCTACTTTGTAACCAGTCCAAACACTGAAATCAGTGGTGTCCAGCCTGGAGTCCTGGAGCGGAATCAGTTTGGTTAGCTACACAGCTGATTGAGCTAACGGCAGTTAGTGGTTTGCTACTTAGCAAGCTTTCCATCGGGGAAGTCTGTGAATCACCTGAAATGTCTGTAAAGTTCAGCCCGTTAGTCTCAGAGTGTGTTCGAACCCAGTCCAGGGGGGGCACTGGGATTTGTCCACCACTTGGTGTGCTCATGGCATGACCTTTTTATTCTCAATATGTAATTTGTTCTGTTCACAAAATGGTTTCACACTTGCCTTCACTTGCACACGGTATGGTGTCACACAATATCTCAATCAGATTTAGCCGCAGAGTGAAGTCATATCGGAAAAACATGTTTGATGAACACATGACGACCACACGTGGAGATGGTGGGTGGGCTCGGGGGCTTTCTAGCATTTGTCATTCTGACACCTCTTACATGAGCAGAGGACAGAAAGCCGTGTGAGCGCAGGCTGTTTTGAAGTTATGACCTGTTGCCAGTTAACAAGAAGTTTTTATCTCATATGAGCATGTGTGCAGGAGTTAATTAAAAGTACCTTTCAGTTGTCATGGCATCATAAACACCATCAGGAGACGACTGGAGTGTAATTTCTTTTATTACTGTCTTATCTGAGCTCGCTATGTGGCCTCACTTAACCTCACGGCGGAGCCATGATGATTACATCATACACACTCTCAATAAATGCACTAAAGTCAGGAGGCAACATTTTTATCACTTGCTAATTGCTTTGTATGAGCAAAGAACTATTAGATATTCATTTTTTACACTTACAGTGTCAGAATGAGAGGAGGGCAGAACAAGTAATTATTGCAATTTGTCTTTTTAATGCAGGATCTTTAGGGGAAACAGTTTTATTGTCAGTGCTGCAACAGGTTTTTTTCTGATGGTAATTAAAGTGACTGTAAAACAGAGCACAGGGCTCAGAGAGCTGTATGACTTCTAATCTGTGGAGGTTTGGTGTCCTTAGAGATTGTTCATACAAACATGAAATGCTAATTAGCTCAAACATGGAAGTCTGTGTCGATAATTAGGGCAATGGGAGGAATGCCAATTAGTGAAGTGACAAAGAGCCACGGTGACACAGCTGCTCGCATGCCACATCATGGACCTGCATTTAACCTCTGCACAGGAAACACCACCGAGCATTGTTTCATAGCTTTAAGTTTCAACTGTTACATGAGTGAAAACCATTATTGAAGTAAGCTCAATGAGGCAGTTATGTTTCATTTAATAATGCAACACCATACAATGTAAAAGTAGAGCTATAACAGGAAAATAATTTGTAGCATGTATTTTATGCTGGATGAACCGTGATTGTGAGAATCCACCTGGAAAATCTGTCAATATTAGTCAGTGTGTGGAAATAACATGCAGAATATGGAACTGATATTTTGTGTAGGGCATCCTATTTAGTATTACAAATCATATTTCATCATTACATCACAAGTCGTCTATTCAAACTCTTTTTAATGCACAAACTGAAGCAGGATTACATTTCACTGTGATTCTATGCTACATGATTCAATGTGACACCCAAACTTGACTGATTGATGGAGAACATTTATGTGAGTCATCAGTCTGAGATACAAACACAAATTTAATCAAATGTGCATTTCAATTAAACAGGACATGTTTTTCAGATGAACGATCAAAAACTGAGAGGTTTTTTTTTCAGATCGTCAGTTTCAATAAATTACTGGACCTGACTCACAGCAGCACACGGTCAGGATTGTTCAAAATAACCCTGAGGATAATTATACTTAATCAAAAAAGCTGTCAACCCCAACAGACCTAAAGAGAACACTGGTGGCACGATGCTCCATCAATTAACACAAAGCTCCAGTCAAAAAGAACAATGCACGACATTTACCTGCATCTCTGCTGTGATGATGGTGATGATGATGTACCACATGATCAGCTCTGAAGGCCATCTGGGTATAAAATGTATGGACATCATGGTCTCAGTTTTTTGACCCGTGAAGACTAGGTATGCTCACTGTGGCACAGAGAAACCAGATAATAAGAAAGAGGAATAACCTGAAACCCCACAAGGCACGTATCTGTCACGTCACGGCTGTAACGCTGTTTTGGTCTGTCCTCCACACAACTTCGAAACGTTCATCCCTCTAGACTTACTTGCTCAGATTTGGTCATTTTCCTGGTTTATGTTCTTCTAAATATGCTTCTACATGTGTAAATATGCTACGTAGTTCATTTGTTTCGCTTCTGTCTGTTTTTACGACCGACAGTTTGGACGGATGGATGCACCTGCTGGATTTTGGGATAAGGTTTCAATACACACACAATAATTTCTTACAATACTAAAGAGAAAAATATGGAATATTACCAGACATATTCTTAAAAAACCCTCTATATTTTGTATATAATGTTACCTACCTACAAAAAGTGAGAAATATCTGCTGCAGTATACTTTAAGTTAAAATAAATGTAGATAGCAATCATACCATACCTTCTGTCAATCAACAAAACCCATTATCTGTCTTTTCTGCTTGTCTCACAGCAATGAAACTCATACATTTTGTCTATTTAAAAGCAGTGGACACGCACACACACACACACACACACACACACACACACACACACACACACACACACACACAGACACTTCATATCCTCATCTGCTTGAACACAAATAGCATTCAGAGTCACAGACGTGTCCCAGCGCCCTTTACTCATCAATACCTCACCTTGTCTCTGTCTGTGTGAATGCCTTTAACAAGCCGACTGCACCGCCTCTGCTCAGGCGGAATAACAGGATGCAGAACAAACAGCTTTCCAGCAATTACTACATCTGATATATAATTTCACCCTCCTCTTGGTTTACAAGCTGTAGAAAAACAGTCATAATTCTGCATTTGGATGGGGGTTATTAACCGCTGGCCACAGGTGCTTTGAGGCTGACACTCCTCAAGCACAGGAGGTAATGAGAGGTAACACCTGCCATATATAATAGGTGTGTGTGTGTGTGTGTGTGTGTGTGTGTGTGTGTGTGTGTGTGTGTGTGTGTGTGTGTGTGTGTGTGTGTGTGTGAGCATGCATTCACACGCTGACAGCTCAATGTAATTTGGACATTATAATTAGCAGGGCTGGACAGATGCTGAATAACCTGACAATTTATGCGTTTAATAGGGGCTTTAGGGTATTGTGTACATGTTTGTCCTGGTTTGATTTTAAAATCAAAAACTGATGAACTGTGTTAAAGCTCTTCCTCCAATACATCATGACAAACAAGTTCTCTACCCATTTTAGGACCCGGTCAGAACATTTCAAACGACAAATTCCACAGTGAAACCAGTGAATTGGCATTAAATGTTGTGTATGAAATTACTCCTCAAACGTCCACTTGAGACTGGCTGCAGAACGAGTCTCCATAAGTCCCCATGTTCAAATGTCCAACTTCACAGCAGAAATAAACATGTTTACAGCCTGGTACAAAAAACAGTTTTGGTCTCTATAGCTAATTTCCCCATTCATGACAACTGTACTGAGGGTTTTGCAGAATTAAGAGTTTGGTAGCACTGATTGACAGGTGGGTGCTGTCACAGGTGGCTTGTTTGAGCCACCAGCCATCATTCAGGCTGGCTCTGGTCCATGCCGTTCCCAATTTTTGGATTAACCGGGAGGCAGGACTGCCAAGATGGTGATGACCCAAGCCACCACACCAAGCTAGCTAGTTTGCTAACTGTAGTTAACTTCTCTGAAAGGAAAAAAATAGTTGAATAAATGTGCACACATACAAGAAAAAACATTTAGACATTTCTTTTCAGTCCCTTGTCATCCGTTTGCAGGTCCTGACAGCTATGCATTGCAGCATCCTGTGGGTACATGATCGAAAATACATCAGCGTGACGGGACAAAATTACACCACGATGGATCTCCACATCGCCATAGTGTTCTCTAAATTAAAAATCATACTTTTATTGAAGTCTTCACTGAGAAGAGATAGAAAATAAAAAACTATATTTCAACGTTTTTTATCCACTTGAGTAAGGCACACCTGAGATACAGAGCTTTTTTTGAAAACTGTGACCTTCTGCTGCAGTTTGTTCCCAGAACTCATGTGAAGTGTTAAGTGAGGCTGTTGATATTTTAAGTCACAGGCGTATTTGAGATCGACAGCCAAAATGTTTTAAGCCCAACGTCTTGTGGTGTGTGGACACTGGGGAGAAGGGATGTGTTGTAGACCCCACCACCCTCATGAAAGGTGTCCCTTCACTGAAAGGCAGCTGGTTTTGAACAGAAGCTTTTGGCAGGCTTCAGGGGGCAGCCCTGTCAATAGTGTGAGCTTGAGGTGTGTTGTGCATGAACACACATATGCCACTGTTGCCACCACACCAGCAGTCATGTATGCTGGCATCTCAACTCCCCTCTCTTTTGATAAATATATAAAGAGCCAGAGAGTGGCGTCAAAGGCAACTGGCCACATTGGTTTGTGCCCACGCCAGGATATCCTCAGAGGAATAAACCGACAGAGGAGGCTGTCATTTAAAGCAACATGAAGCTTGTCACTCATCCACAGAGACCAGCTTGCTAGCTCTGTTTCTCCACAGGATGCAGGATTTTATATGCAGCACATAAATACACATGCACATGGTCATCGCGTTCATCTTAAAGGAGCACTCCACCGATGTAGAATTGTACTTGTATAAGAGACAAACAAAAATCAAGAATATGGAATAGGAAAAGATATTTTGACTTTTTGTCCCTATGAGTCAAGCTCCATCCACCCTGGTTTCCTACATTTCCCACAGTGCAACCCAACAGCATCTTTCATTAGACCCTTCCTGCCTAAATATATCAACTGCTAAGGCCTCAGGTCATGACGATGAGTGAGAAAACCTACTGATGAAGGCAGTGAGATGAGATTTCCAGAAAAAGCAAGTATGTGGTGGTATTTTTCAACCTGGATCCAATTTTCCCATGTTTTTGTGTGACTAATGGGGATAACAATTTTTGAAATTGGTCCAGTATTGAGCGAGCACCGTGAAACAGGCTGCAATGTATAATCCTTTGGGGCAATTACGCACCGTCAATGCGCGTCTACTAAAAGTGCCCATTTTTGCCACTGACAGGCGTCAGAGTAAGATAGAGTTAAGATCCTTTCTGTTTAACCAGAAATAGCTGTTACATCACTCTGTTCAAACTCCTTTTGAAAAAACATTTGAAGCAGCAGAACACAGCCACTCAGAGTGTAGTTTAAGTCTCACTAATGGATAATTCAGCCTCTTCCACACAGATTTTGACAATTTTGAAAAAAACTGTTTCTTGTAGATCCCCAAATGCATTGGAATTTCAACACACACTGCTGTGATAGATTTAGAGTGCAGTTAGTTTGATATTTTCTATTTAATCAGGCTTCATTTCTTGAATTGCTCAACATTTTGGGAAATACTCTACTTGCAGTCTTTCCAAGAGAAGGATGTGGTTAGCTTGAATAAACCTGGCAACCTTGCTGTGACAACCAGACTTTGAGATTGTGCACATTCACTTACACAAACAGTTTGCTATGGATTGAACAAATATGATATAACATGTTAATTAGTGAACTTTAGAGGTTTTGGAATGCATATATTTCTTACAGAGCATGTCTTTATGCTTAGATAAAGTAATCCATGTCCTGAATCTGTACTAAACACACAGCAATCTGAGTTAAAGCAGTATTGTTTAACTTTTCTACCATAAAATAATGGAATTTACTATTTCACTGATTCTGGTGAAACTGGATCATATTTTACAGAGACTGCTGCTGTGAACTGTAGCTGCTGTTAGCTAATGTCAGCTCATTTGCTAGTCCGGGGTTACCCAGACAATGAGCTCAGAGCACCGGAGGAGTGTTAGTGTTTATAGCACAGGCGCCTTGGGTCTCAAGGAGGACAAGTTTGAGGGGGAGGCCAGAATCAGAGGTGAGCAGGCAACGTAAGCGAGCTGAGCGTTTTCTATGGACAGAATGACAGAGGCAAAGACATGGAAGGAGACCCAGACTTTTATTGGTTGGTGAGAGCTTGGTGAAATAAAAGGCTGAAAGACAGACAGATTACCAACTTCTACACAATGTTGCATTAAATCAAGCATCTCATTCCACACAATGTTGAATGATTCTTTTGTAAGGCCACAGGACACTACGCACTGGAACCTCTGCAGCTCTGCAGCTTTCACTATTAACACAATCTATTTTTGATACTAACATACAGCAGGTTAAGAAAGTGTGTTGTACTAACAGCTCTAAAATAATATATCATATAAACTGCATCTCAATATCAGAGACTGGATGAGAGAAAGAAGTCAAAAGTATCATTTATATCCTCATATGTCTTCATATGAATATGCTGATGATTCAGATTATAGCTGGTTGTTAATAACCTAAATGGACAATGTGCTCCTGATTCGTCTTATATATCATACATGAGCAGATATATACAGTGTGATGATGTGGCGTCTACAATTCGAGTGCAATGAAGAATGAGCTTTGATCCAACTTCAGCCGTACACTATCACTGGCTTAACTGACGACGCGCTCCACCATTGACAAGAGACAAAGCACACATTTAGCCGGCCCATTTAGCCAGCCCACTGAGGCTCTCAGCCGCTCCCACGCCGCTGATCAGTCGCTGTCACTGCATGCATCAGAGATGAGCCTCCATAGCAGCGGGGCTATTTGAAATCAATGGGGTCATAACTGTGGCGTAAATAGATAGAAAATTGGGCTGCTCGCTAGAGGCCAGAGGAGCATGTGGCCTACATCAATAGCTACTACCCGAAGTGGAAGAAGCAGCGCTCTCCAAGCTCGGGCTCCAAATTGAATTCCATGGATAGATAGATGGGAAAATGAAAACATTGATAAACCTCAATGAGCTGCATGAAAGCTTCGAATATGTGATTTTTTTTTTCTACAATCAGCAGCATGCATGGGGCATATTTTGACGCTAGGACATTGGATTCTGTGTACTGTACACTGTGTTCTATTTGATAATATGAGAGCCACCAAATTGGCAGCTGGAAGATGATGGATCGTTGTTGTTATGAATGGCAGCGGTAATGCTGTGTGCCTGGGGAGCAGTCGGACAATGTGAAAACTCTAAACACTACAAAAGGCTACTAGAACAGCAGGAATGATAACAATTGGTTATATACAATCACCTCTTTACATGCAATTTGAAAATAGAAGAATGGTTGTTGAATTATTTATTTTTAAAAGAGGCTTACAGTAGAAAATATGTTCTGATATTTTTCTTTTTTTTTTTCCTATGAATGTTTTATTCATCACATTTCATTCCACAGCTACAGTCATGGCTGCTTTGATAAAATGAGTCAAGCTATGCACGTTGTTTGAAATGGAGGTGAAGAGGTTGTCAAACTACAGTATCCTTACTGCATGTGGATCTCTTTGGCCTGAGCCCTATTTAGATGTGTATGTTTTGAAAAATAACCACTATTCTCATGCATGTATGAAAATCACTGAATGTATTGTTTGTTGTGTTTTCCATCAGTGTTGGACACTTCAGGTTGTGAACTTGAGCAAAAAACAGTTTTGGTCTCTATAGCTAATTTCCCCATTCATGACAACTGTACTGGTATTGGTAAATTGGTGAAACAAAACAGCTCTTTGCTAACCGATGGGTGATGTCACGGTTATGCTGTCCATTCTTTACACTGTCATGGGTTTGACATCAACTAGCAACCCTGGTGTTTAAAACACTTTCTACTCACCAGAGCCCAGACTGTCCTGAGAGTGATGATCGATTAAACTGCCAACCCTTGAGAATGAAAAAAATAGTGTACATTTCATAGTTCACCCGTATTTTTGTGAACCATCAGCAGGCTTCTCTTAAATTTTAAAAAAGTTCCCACTAAAGACACAGAAGACATTATACAAGTCATGTAAAGTCAGTAGGTAGAGTTCAACATTTTGCTTATCATGGTGTAAAGACATGGAGATGAGTTTTTTATGCATTCACTGATGGCAAGAAAACATTCAAGTACAGAACTCTCCCTAAAACTTTCTATTTCATTATTAGGGTGAAGCCAAACAAGATGCAGGGTTTTAGACGTGTTGGCATATATTTGATCTTTGGACTGAGCCAGGCTAGCTGTTTCCCAGTAGTGTCTCACACTAAGCTAAGCTAACCAGCTTGTCTGGTCATATTTACCAACCTGACGTGAAAGTGGTACAGTATGCAGAGCACGAGAGTGCAAAAGAGTATTCCTCAAATAGTTAAACTATTCTTTTAAAGCTGTTTCAGACGCTGTTCTGGCAAAAAGTGATTAAACTGTAGTACTACTGCACTTTTTATGCAGCTTTACTCTTCTGTGCATAGAAGAGTAAATCTGGTACTGTAGCTGTGCAGAGTTTACATTTCAAAAAATCACATTTCAAATGTTAAATGAAGAGATTATCAGCAGTACAAATGATCAGATTTCAGTTTAAACATCTAAAGCTTACTGTGATATATCTGGTCTTCATCAGATAACTGCTGCACCGTCTGTATCCTGTGCACAGAATAGCCCATACTAAAGGCTTTGAAGCTAAACGAAACGCTCTGTTACATGCTGTAAGAGTCAGAGTTAATGTTTTATAAGAAGAGCCATCAGTCAGCTTTAAGTCTTCCCTGTAGTCCTCTGTTGGATGCAAACAGTATGTGAGAGGAAGTTCTGGTCTGTCTGAACCACACTGAGTCTCTCTCTGCCTCTCTCCATCTCTGTGTCCTCCACATCCCTGTCTGGAAGCTAATTGCAGTAATTAATTTGTGTGACCTACAGTTGCTTCCAGTTCCTGTTATAGCCCGGTCCGGGCATTACTGGAGTGTGAAATCAATTTACTGCTAATCACTGGAGGTGGGTGTCTGTAGGCTGGGTCTGGGGAGCCAGTGGACACATGAGATAAAGCAGCTCTTAATTCTCTTAATTCACTGCTTCTGTTCAGACAGCAGACAGAGGACAGAAGAAGAAAGGCAGGGAGGAAAGAGCTGTGCTCAGTGGCTTCACTCTGCAGCTCCAGTGTTACTGTGCTGAGACGCTCCAACGCCGTAACACAGCTGCTTCCAAGCTGTTGAAGTGTCTCAGACTGATATACCCAGTGTAATACTGAATAATTCACACTAACTCCAAACCTCAAACCTTATAACAGAAACACATATTGTAGATTATGATTGATCAAAATATATATAATTATTTTATGATTATTTATTAATGTATTAGTCACATCAGGAAACATGGTGACATCACTTTTAAAAAGTCAGATGGATGTGTTCATTTTCAGTTTGACTGCTGAATCAAGTGGTTTAGATCAGTGGGTCCTCGGTGGAGTCCAGTTTCCCCTGATATCCAGTGAGTGAATGATGAGTGAATTTGCACATGTATGACCGTGCTTTTGTGATGCACGGCAATCAGCTTGATGATCTTCCTCCAAAAAATGTTCACTGCAAACCAGGGAGTCAGTGCCCATCAGAGGGATGTTTTTCTCTGTTTCAGTTTTCATAACCTGCTACTGAATGTTTTGTCTTTATCTTCGACCCTTTGAAACTCATTTTTACACCCAGGAGCAATACAATGGTCTCAACTCAACTCAACTCAACTTTATTTATAAAGCCCTTTAAAAACAGCTGCAGCTGACACAAAGTGCTGTACATAAAATAGAACATGAAATAAGACATATAAAACAGAGAACAATATAAAAACAATAATAAACGATAAAACAATGTTAAAATAATAGCAAAAACAGAAACAGAGTCTCATGCTGGGTTAAAAGCCAAGGAATAAAAATGGGTCTTAAGACGTGTTTTAAAAATGGACAGTGAAGGGGCTTGTCAAATGCATAGAGGGAGGTCATTCCATAATTTAGGACCAGCAACAGAAAAGGCTCTATCCCCTCTGAGCTTCCGTTTAGCTCTTGGTAACTCCAGGAGCAACTGATCAGCTGACCTGAGGCACCGGGCAGGAGTGTATGGGCGGAGCAGCTCAGAGAGGTAAGGCGGGGCGAGACCATTTAAGGATTTAAAAACAAATAAAAGAATCTTAAAATGGACTCTAAAGTGCACAGGCAGCCAGTGGAGAGATGCTAAAATTGGAGTAATGTGCTCCCTCTTACGCGTTCCAGTCAGGAGGCGAGCAGCAGCATTTTGAACTAACTGGAGACGCGCGAGGGAGGACTGGCTGACTCCAAGATAAAGTGCGTTACAGTAATCCAGCCGCGATGTAATGAAGGCGTGGATTACTGTTTCAAAGTGCTTTTGTGCAAGGAAGGGCTTCACCTTTGCCAGCTGCCTAAGGTGAAAAAAGCTGGACTTAACTATTGCACCGATTTGCCGGTCAAGTTTAAAATCACTGTCCATCTTAAAACCCAAGTTTGTGACTGTTTGCTTCCTGTAAGGCACCAAGGGGCCCAAGTCAACAGGAAGTGGTTCACAAGAGCCACTGGGACTGAACACCATCACTTCTGTTTTATTTTCATTAAATTTTAAAAAGTTCAAAGACATCCAGGCTTTAATGTCTTCAAGACAAAACAGAAGTGGTTTCAAAGAGAACGCGTCCTTCTTCTTTAGTGGCACATAGATCTGGGTATCATCAGCGTAACAATGAAAAGAGATACCATGCTTTCTCAGGATGGAACCCAGGGGCAGCAAGTACAGCGAGAAAAGCAGGGGCCCTAAAATTGAACCCTGTGGAACCCCATATGACAGCGGAGCAGAGCGGGACTCAGAACCACCAAGGCTTACGCACATAGTCCTGTTTGCCAGGTAGGACCTGAACCAGTCCAAGGCGGTACCAGAGATGCCTACTAGCTGCAACCGATGCACTAAAATGCTGTGGTCCACGGTATCAAAAGCTGAACTCAAGTCAAGGAGTAGAAGGGTCACATAATCTCCAGAGTCATTCGCCATAAGGATATCATTAAAAACTCTTAATAGAGCTGACTCTGTGCTATGTAGTGTTTTAAATCCAGACTGGAATACCTCCAGGACCTCGTGCTCATCCAGAAATGATTTCAATTGAGTGTAAACAACTTTTTCCAGGATTTTTGAAATGAAAGGCAGTTTGGAAATGGGTCTAAAATTGGCTAGCACACCAGGGTCAAGACTGTGTTTCTTGAGAAGGGGTTGCACCACAGCATGTTTAAAACTTTGGGGGACAACACCAGAAGACAGACTGCTGTTGATAATGGCCAGAACCGTCTGCCCTATACTGGGGAAAACATCTTTAAAAAAGTGAGGCGGGATAGAGTCACAGGGAGAACCTGATGGTTTAATCCGGTCAACCACATCTTCTAAGGCCTTCAGAGACACAGGCTCAAACAAATCAAACACAGCCGAGCAAGGGACAAGGTCAGAGGGGTCAGATGCAGGAGTAGAGATGAGAGCCCTTGCAGTAGAAACCTTGTCAATAAAAAACTGCAGGAAACTATTGCACATTTTGGGGGATGCTTCTATGCACACCTGGGGGGGATTAAGAACAGCCTCGATGGTTTTAAATAGCACTCGCAGGTTGTGGTGATTAGATTCAACAAGGTTGGACAGGTATTGTCTTTTGGCCTCCTTAACAGTGCTCTGATAGCAGCGCCAACAGTTTCTTAAGATTTGGTACGAGACCTGCAGCTTGTCCTTATTCCACCTGCGTTCAGCTTTTCGGCACTCCTGTCTAGCTGCGCGAGTTCTCTCATTAAGCCATGGCTCAGGTTTAACTTTGAGCTGCACCATTTTTAATGGAGCCACAGAGTCCAGTATGGTTCGGCAGGAGGAGTGAAACCAGGAATTTAGCTCCTCCGTGTTTGCTGATGGTAAGCCAGAGGGAACACACAGTCGGTTAAAAGCAGACGAGAACTGACCAGCAGTGGCAGGGTTAAAAATCCGACGGCTCCGAGCAGGAGCGGCAGATTTGACTGCAGAGCAGGAAAAGACAACTTCAAACACCACAGGCAAATGATCAGAAAACACATTGTCACACATTTCCAAGTTGGACACAGACAAACCATGGGAGAGGACAAGGTCTAATGTGTGGTCAATGGTGACCTCATTTTGTCTTCTACTGTCCTGTGGCTTGTCAGTCTCCATCTTTCACTGTCTCAGTCTTCACTCTGTCTCTCTTTCACTGTCTCTAACATTGTATCTGTTGAACCAAATCAACCAACCTCATATAAAGTTATACTGCAAAATGTTGTTGCCGTTTCCAGAGATGATATTAAATTAAATTAAATTTCAAGGCAGTTGCAACTAGCTCTTTCTTGGGACAACAGGCCTGAAAGAGAAAAACAGGACAATAGAAGAAAGAAAATACAGAGAGGTTGTTTTCAAGGCCAGTCCCTCACTGACTTTACATAAAACTTACCTGTTGAAAACTTTCCTTCCTTTGTGAGTAAAGTTGAATATAGTGTGTCTTACTGTTACAGAGTAAGATTGCTTCTTTTCAGTCTCTGCTACTCAAGGAGGTCTTTTCCAATGGGACTTTTAAGATCATATTTTTGCCCCCCTCACTTTGATAGTTCAGGTCTATTTTCTTGAACACTATTGTTCACAGTTTCTGGGAGAAGATCTGAGTTGCTAAAAATGTTGATTCACTCAGCCAAGTGCTTCAGTTATGACCAAGTGCTGAGAGTGAGCAGCAGCCATCTGTGCCACAAGTGCTCTTCAGACTTTTTTTTGCCCTGGATCTTGCCTCTCAGGCTACAAACAGGTTGCCCTAAATTCAAGATGGAGATTGTTGGGGATGTATGAATACCTGCAGACAATATTCAGCAGTGAAACAAAGTACATCTTAAACTATAATCTGTATTTCTATTTACAGTTATTATCAGAAAATAATGGAGTGCACAACTCACAGTTCTCTTTGTAGTAAAGATACAAATACAACATTTATGTATCAGAAAATAAGTAGGACTACAATACAGAGGTTTATATAGCATTTTTAGTTTTCTACCATTGCAAACACAGTCACCAATTATTGCATTGTTTTGCTCAGTTCATTTACATTTTTTTTGTTGCAGCAGCTTTGCTGGTTTATTTTTTATTTACTTCACAGTGTAAAAAAATGATGGTGAATCGTGAAACAATGCAGAGAAGCTGCTTTGTATAGCAGAACATTTCTCTTTGTGACTGAAGTTATCCACATAAACACATTTTGATCAAATTTCCAGTAAGTATGAAATCAGTCTGCAGCGTAAAATCAGCCTCCTGGTGCGCTGTGACTTGGAGGCTTTTCCACCAATCTAAAACCTGGAGAGGTTCAAACCAGGAAGGTTAGAGATAATGACTGTGAAACACTCCAAATCATGCTCTTGCAGAATTCAAAAATATGGACAGTGCCCTCAGCAGAGCAGTTATTTAGCTTTAAAGCACCAGAGAGCTCCTCTCAATCAGCAGCAGGCAGGACAGATTGGGCATATTAAGACCTCAAACACCCTGAAATATTACCACAATACTCTATTCAAAAAACACTACAGTCACATTGTAATGTTTGGTCCATGTGAGAAAATGACAACTTACAAGGCTTTTCAGATGGGGTAGAAATAAAACCTCTGCAAAAAAAAGATGGGAAGGACAGAGAGGGATGAAGGCTTACCAATCAGTGCTGCTACCTACTGTTAGAGGAAATGACCAGGTGACACTGACATGACTGACCTTTTCCTATGTGTGTGTGTGTGTGCTTCACTGTCTCCTGTTGCTCAATGAAAGGTCAGAAAAAGAGACAAAATATTGAATCTTCACATAATCTCCCTGATCCTGTCTAACAGGAACAGAAATAAATAGAAATGATCCTGCAGGAATATTTGATAGACGACAAGCATCTCAAAAGTGCAGATAAATTGAATTGTATAATTGCAATAATTGTAATCTGAACCTGCTCCATATTTATACTGCCTGCAGTTTTTAAAGAAACCTCATTTATTTTCACCTGGACATTAACAGTTAAACAGCATTTGTTGAAACTAGATGCACTCTCTCTCACCAGTAGGCAGCTTTTTAAATACAAATCACTGGTTATTCACTGATGGTATTATATTGTGGGCAGCTAAACTTACTTCTACATATAAGGAATATGGATGGCATTTCTAACAACTTCTATTCTGGTATAAATGTAGATACAAATACAGATATTGGGGGAAATAAACAGATACAGATATCATATGCGTTACGCCCTATTATCAGTGGCTGTGACACAGTGAAACATCAACAAAATATGGTGAATCATTGGGACACATAACCCTCCCATAATTCCTCCTCAATGGTCTTCCTCAGTGACTTTATGGCCATGGATCGAACACACAAAAAAAGTCACATTTAAAGACTGTGTAAAGTCAGAATAAATATGTGTTCTGAATTTGTCACTTAAGAAGAAAGTGTTATTAACCACCCAGTCAAATTTGAATGATTAAAATTATCAACAAGTTTATGAAATGAAGTGTAAAAATTACTGTGTCCTCTGAATGTGCTGAAGCCACGCCCACTCATGCGAGCAGTCAAACGGCCATTTTGAAGCGACTGAAACATGTCAGATGAGTTGAGAAAATGACATGACTAACTTTGAAACACTCTGAGTGAGATGAATCCATCTCTGTCTCTCTGCTAGGGGTGCAGGGGTATGCTCAGGGTGGCCTCAGCGTGTCATCGAGCCAACCTTTAGAACCGCCCACAAAATCCTGGACTGAAAACTGGTGAAAAACTGGGAGGGATTATCTATGTACTGTAGGTTCAGCTGGGAGCCCAATGTGTGTGAACATAACCACAAACACACATACGATTAACCAAAGTCTGTTTTAGCATTAAGTAAGCAAATAATTATAACTAAAATAAGCACATGATCACAAATAATTTGTTTTTCCCAGTTAAGTCCTTAAATCCTCAGTATGTGGTTGGGTCCGCTCCTCCTTCCACAAACTGTGGAGGCAGTTCAGTTTATCCCAGCCCAGTTCTGTTTCAAGTCCAGGTTCCTAGCTCGCCATCACATAACGGACCATCCAGGACATCACAAAAAACACAACCTATAAAAACTTTTAATATTTAAATGCATGAACTAATATTGATTTACTCAGTGAAAATCAATATTAGCTTCTTCTCAGGCTGCACCAGCATAGAAATGCCAACTCAACCTTTAATCTAGACAAAACAAAAGGCTAGGATGACCAAACAAAATCTTTAACCATTCGGTTTGTTTTCAAACCACGTCAGTGACACACTCAAGAACTTTAGGATTAGGATTCCTGCTCAAATCATAGCATCCACATTCAAGTCCTAACCTAGCAATCTCTATACCAAGCTATACTGTAAACAGGCCGGCTAACGAAATTTAAAACTATAAATAGATCACTTTCAGTTTTATCCAATTGCTTAAACACAATTTTGCAAACTAGGCTGGTTTTATCAAAACACTAACACAATTCACCAAACTGGTGAACACCTCATATATCCCACAAAATGAAGCACTGCAATCAAAATCAAAGTTTTGCACCAGATGGCACACACTTCATTCATATTACTGATTTCTGTCTAACCAACTACACACTGTTGGGCATAATGAAAAGCACTCTCATCTTTAGTATGCTTTGCCATCATACTAACATAGTTCAAACTGTAGAGAATTCTTCAGATTGTTCACATGCACAGAAATATTTGCAGATACACACACGTGCTATTGAAATATTTATTTATTATTTTATTTTTCACCAGACAAGTCACTGCAACATATGCACAGCAGATATATTTACATTGGAGTGAATTAAAATATGCTCACAAAAGAGTAAGCTGAAAAATACAACTGCAGAAAAAATGTGCATAAATAAATAAATAAATAAAGAGGAAAGCAAAATAGCTGGGTCTGGCCACAACGCCTCGTCCACATCACAGGCAATATCTTCTGCCAGACATCGAGGGCAGAAACGCCTTGAGTGCCTTATCCATCCCTGAATCATACCCAAATCAATTTGTCTCTTCCATAGCCTGCACAAGAGGCATGCGCACAAATGGCTGCTGGTCGTATACCTTCCACCTCCAGGCTGAAAAGAACTCTTCTATAGGGTTCAGAAATGGTGAGTATGGTCAGAGGTATTGCACAAGAAATGTTGGGTGGTCAGCAAACCAGTCTAAAGAGTCACGTTGTCCCATACTACAACGTACCGGTTTCTTTGATGGTCTGCATCATTCATACGTTCTGGTGGAATCAGAATGTTGTGAAGTCTGTCCAGAAATGTGAGCATATGGGCTTGTTGTATGGTCCAAGGTTGGCATGACGGTGGAGGACACCATGTGTATTGGAGATGGTGGCACACATTGCCTTGCCCCCGCCGGGCTCCGGGTCTGACCCCCCAGTGCCTGCCACTTCAATCTTAGACTGACGTACCTTCCGGCCTGGGCTTCAGGGGGATCCCATCTCCGGCTCTGGCTCTGGTGCTGACTCAGGCCCTGACCGGGGCCCCCTGACCCTCAGGGCCCACACACTCCTCTGTCTGCTCCCATTTGTGCATGGTTTCCTCTCTTTTGTAGCATGTGTGTGCTTCCACACACCTGATGCCAGCTGTCCGAAAATCAGCATGTGGTGCATTCAGGGCCAGTCAGAAAGTCTCACTGCATGCAAAAACTCAAAACAAGACACTCAATAAAACAAATTTAAAAGCATGCATAATTCCATAAAAACTGACCCTGTCACATATACCATGTTTGTGTGGTTTCAGCGTATATATAACGATTTACCACAGTTCAGCATAGCGTATTAAACTATATTCTGCCAGTGAAAGAGGAAATGACCTTACTTAACCCAGATATTTATATGGCTCGGGCCATTATTATATTTATTATTAAATGATCTGAGTTTTTACTCTGGTTACATTTTTAGCAACTATTTTCCAACATATTTAATGTATTTAGAAAGAAATCCAACTATTTTCCAACATATTTAATGTATTTAGAAAGAAATCTCAGAACTGTCTTTACACAGACTTTAAAGATACTGAGTTTAAATAATACCAGAATCGGCCTCAAAAACACCATGTGTATGGGGTGTTGTTTAGCTCAGGTGGTAAAGCAGCTGCCCCATGTACAAAGGCTCAGTCCTTGCCACAGCGGTCCAGGGTTTGAAGTTGACCTGTGGCTCTATCCTGCATGTCATTCCCCATCTCTCTCTCCCAACATTTCTGTCACTCTTCAAGCTGTCTCTGTCAAATAAAGGCCCAAAAAATATCGTGTTCTCCCCTTTAGGTTGTCTAAAGCCCCCAAACTTTGAAGTCCTCATGTAGTAGGAAGCAGAAGGCTGTTATGCTGCTTAAAAACATGACTGTGTGTCAGTGTTGGACAGATACTGGAGGACAGATAGGAGAAAATCAATTTTGACTTCATGAGGACTTTAAAGAACATGGCTATTGCTAAATACAGATCTACATGTCAGTCAATCTACTATCAGAAAGGATAGCATGGTTGAGAGGCCAAGACATTATTTACTTAGAGAAAAACAAGGTCCAGACAAAATTACATTTGCCACAAATCATATTTTGCAAAAAATAATTTGTTGTACGTGAAACAGGCGTGGTATTAAAAACCACGTTGTGTACAGGTGTGTGTGTGTGTGTGTGTGTGTGTGTGTGTGTGTGTGTACTGTGCAAGATGAATGATAAGGAGAAGAAGGGGTATAATTTCACCAGATTGAGACACTGTCTATAACGGTCCGGAAACATAATGAAAACTGTGCCTATGCTGCCCTCACACTGTGTGCCTGTACAGAGCTAGACAGCTAGCTAACAGTGAAGAGATTGTACGGTGGAAATTGCTTTTGTCCTTTTTATTCACTCTTCTTCTTTACATTCCAATAGCACTCTCTCTGTCACTCATTGTAAAACTGAAATAAAACAAGAAATAAACATGCATGAATTTCTTATGAGAAACCTTTCATACGTAACACAACATGTTATAGCCTAATCTATTTTTAGCTCACACGGAACGACCTAGCGTAGCTAGAGGAATCTGACTAGCAAAACATTAAGACATTAAACATCACATTTGGGGACATTTAGATCGAAATTACGGGTAAAAACAAGTAGATGTCGGTGCTAACACAAAGTAATACTTACAGACAAATAATGTCCAAGGCTCAAGTGGGAATACAAAACGAAATGAAAGCACTGAAAGTCCGTCCCGTTCGTGAAGTCAGATACGACAAACTACATGAAAACTTAACAGGAAGTGGATAACTGGCGCATAAGGCGCAATACCGAAAACGTCCACTAAGCGGCGGTATTCACCATCAAAATTACAGAGATCCCAGTCAGGGCTTCTTACAGAAGGCAGAACAGTGCCACAAATCCAACAAGCCTCATTTGGATGCTTGCCATCAAGGTGTCTCGAAACCAGTTTTTGTTTTTTTCTGATGAGCACTTCTGCGCGCACACACACACACACACACACACACACACACACACACACGATAGGGTCAGTTTTATTGGAACTATGCAAACTTTTAACTTTTGCCTGAGTGCCTTGTAGTGTTTTTTTTTGCATGTAGAGTGGATGTTGCAAAAAAGAGTTGGAAACGGAAAGAGATGGAAGGAGACGGGGGAGACGGAGGAGTGTGGGGGCCCTGGGGGCCAGGGCTAGAGCAAGAGCCCGAGCTGGAATCAGAGCCAGAGCCAGAGATGAGACACCCCTGAAGCGTGGCTGCCGCTTCAATCATAGATTAGTGTACCGCGCCCACAAGCACCAGGGGGCCAGCCGCGAGGCCTGGTGGGGACGAGATGAAGGGCTGGTGGTGTAAAGACGGCTAACAGAGGCAGTGTCCTAGGTATCAGACCGAGGCGTGAACGAGGCGTGTGTAAATAAACCTCGGACCAAATGGGCAGTCTCTTTCACAGTGGGGAGCTTGGGCAGAGGCACAAAATGGGCCATCTTGCTGAAGTGGTCCACAATGGTCAGGATGACGGTGGGACCATCAGAGTCATGAAGGCCGGTAACAAAGTCTAAAGATGCGTGGGACCATGGGCGGTGAGGTACAGGAAGAGGTTGAAGCACCCCGGAAGGATCAGCAGGAAGTCTTGTGCTGATTGCAAGTAGGACAGGCTTTAACAAATTCCTGGATATCCTTCTGCAATGTGGGCCACCAGAAACATTGGAGGAGGGCATGCTGTGTCCGTTGAACACCAGGGTGGAAGGAGAGTTTAAAGGAGTGGGCCCATAGCAACACATCTGACCTCAAGACAGGAGGGATGAAAAGGCAGTTAGATGGACAGGAACTGGGACCCGGCTGTCCTTCTGAGGCTGCTCGCACTCTCCTCAATGTCCCAGGTCAATGTGGCAACAGTGCATGATGCAGGGAGGATGGGCTCCGGTCCTTCAGCAGAATCCTCTGTCCTCTGGAACTGGCGGGAAAGGGCATCGGGCTTGATATTGCGGGACCCTGGACGGTAAGAGAGGGTGAAGTTGAAACAGGCAAAGAACAAGGACAAGCGGGCTTGGCGAGAGTTCAGTCTTTTAGCAGAGCGTATATACTCCAAGTTCTTGTGATCTGTCCACACAAGAAAAGGCTCCTTGGTACCTTCCAACCAGTGGCGGCACTCTTCTAGGGCCATCTTAACTACCAACAATTCCCTGTTGCTAATGTTATAATTTCTTTCAGCAGGGGACAGGCACTGAGAGAAGAAGGAACAGGGATGGAGCTTTTGGTCAGTGCCTGAGCGCTGAGACAAGACGGCCCCCACCTCAACCACAAACTGGGGTTCAAGGTTAGGCATCTGGAGGATGGGCGAAGAGTTGAACCGATCCTTGAGGGTCTGGAAGGCTGCTTCAGCTGGAGTTGGCCACTGGAAGGGGATTGTGGAGGAGGTCAGGGCAGTGTGAGGCGCTGCCACAGAGCTGTAGTTGGGGACAAAGCGACAGTAAAAGTTGGCAAAACCCAGGAACCGCTGAAGCTGTTTGCGGTTTTCAGGAACAGGCCAGGAGGTGACAGCAGAGACCTTAGCTGGGTCCATCTAGATGTTACCTTGGGCCATAATGTTCCCAAGAAAAAAGACACTGAAGAGACATGAAACTCACATTTCTCTGCTTTTAAAAACAGGGAGTTCTCTAGGAGGCACTGGAGGACGGACTGGACATGATGTGTTGCTCTCTGGACTGGAAGAAGATGAGGATATCAGAGATATACAAAGACATATCGTTGAGCATGTCTCGGAGCACGTCATTGATCAGTGCCTGGAAGACGGCAGGGACATTGGGTCCAAGGACAGAGGGTGTCACTCCCTGTACAGATTGTACAGCCCTCCGAGGCAAATGTACTATGTTTTGATTTGATTTGATTTGATTTGATTTGACTTGACATTAGTGAGGCCAAACGGCATAACGAGGTAGTCGTAATGTCCGGTTGGGGTGTTGAATACTGTCTTCCACTCATCTCCTTCTCTGATGCGGACGAGGTGGTAGGCGTTGCGAAGGTCAAGTTTGGTGAAAATGGTGGCCCCCCGGAGTAGCTCTAAGGCAATGGAGATGAGTGGCACTGGGTAACGTATCACCGATCATGATATCACTCAGTCGTCTGTAGTCGATGCAGGGTCTCAATGTCTTGTCTTTCTTGTCAACAAAGAAAAACCCAGCCCCAGCAGGAGATAAAGGACAAATGATGCCTGTGGCCAGGGAGTCATTGATGCAAGTCTCCATGGCTTTTCTTTTGGGCTCTGACAGAGTACAGCCGCCCCCTGGGAGGTGATGTACCAGGCACGAGATTGATGGCGCAGTCTTAGAGGTGGTGTGGGGGCAGAGACGTGGCTTTGGTTTTACTGAAGACCTGGCAGAAATCATGATACTCAGGTGGCACCCCAGAGAGGTCAGGTGAAGAGCAGAAGTTGGAGGAGTGAAGTAGAGCAGAGGCTTGCTGCAGGCACCGTTGATAACAGAAGGAGCTCCACCCCAGAATGGCCCCGGTGACCCAGTCAATGTGAGGGTTGTGAGGAGAATGTTCCCCCTTGAAGCTTCTCTCGTCGACGAGTGCGAAGGTGGTGGGTGTATGTTGAGGCGATCTTAATTCACCTCACCGAATTGGTTGATGCAAGATGAGCACTCAGAAGAATTGGTTGATGCAAGATGAGCACTCAGAAGACGTGGATTCATTCAAAGTATTTATTCAAGTTGTAACAACAGCTGTTGGAGATCCTACCACAGAAAATATATCTGTTACAGCAAGGAGCCAAGTAAGATCTGAGGAGTCCATGCTGCTTCCGTCTTATTATACTCTTCTACACCTGTCCACTGACGTCACTTCCTCTCTTCCTGTTCTATACGTGGCTGCCCTATATGGTTATATTTCTTTGAAGTGTTTAGCTGCTTAAAACAGGGTGTTTCCCCCTTCTATGGGTGCAGTACTTTTGCTCTGTCTGTGCAAACCTTTCTGAGACATTCCTGAAATAGCCAGTAGAAAAAATAGAAGTGGTCAGCATAAGTGTGTGTCCCTGCTGAGTTGCACACTTCTTACTGTTACATTCATTTGCTTCATTATACATTCTATAAGCATTGTGATTACATGAATAGCTGGTGTGTTTGTGCTGTACATATATAGCCACATGTGTCATAGGAAGACAGTTCATCTTTACAGTTTTGTCCAGTTGCTAACACACTGAAATGACGTGGATAGCACAAATATTTAAAGTGACACACACAGGGAGCAAAACCTCATCTCAAATCTCCAAAACTTTAAACACATTTTCTGCTTTACACACATTTTGCAATTCGAAGTGGCTCTTTTTAAGTGTACTGAACGAGGTTCTCTGCATAAGACACAACAATCTGACAAAGTCACATGTTTGCATTTTCAAAACACGCCATTTAAAATGACACTACATGAGCTCATTGGACACTATATGTGCCACCTGGCCAAACAGGTGTTATAGAATTGTTTAACACTTCAATCAGGAAGTAAGCAATAAAAGACCATAGGTGAGCATCTTTTTTTCCTTTTACAACAACAATGGAAGACATTGCTGAGAGAGGAAGAGGAAGGGTGAGAATGAGAGGAAGACAGAGGGGTCGGGGTAGAGCAGCGCTGTCTAATTATTTTTGCTTTCCTCTTTATTTATTTTTTCTGACATTTTTTCTGCAATTGTATTTTTCAGCTTACTGTTGTGTGAGCATATTTTAGTTCACTCCAATGTAAATATATCTGCTGTGCATATGTTGCACTGACTTGTTTGGTAAAATAAATAAAATATTTCGCATATTTAGCACGTGTGTGTATCTGCAAATATTTCTGTGCATGTGAACAATCTGAAGAATTCTCTACAGTTTGAACTATGTTAGTATGATGGCAAAACATACTAAAGATGAGAGTGCTTTTCATTATGCCCAACAGTGTGTAGTTGGTTAGACAGAAATCAGTAATATGAATGAAGTGTGTGCCATCTGGTGCAAACGTTTGATTTTGGTTGCAGTGCTTCATTTTGCGGGATATATGAGGTGTTTTGCAGTTTGGGTGTGTGGTTTGGTGAATTGTGTTAGTGTTTGATAAAACCAGCCTAGTTTGCAAAATTGTGTTTAAGCAAATGGAAAAAACTGTAATACAGTCAGCCAAACCGTGGAGGAAAGCGTCACAGAGGGCTGAGTTGTTCCAAGTGCTTTGGCTGGCTCTGGTGCGGAAGTCAATGGAATAATCCGCCACTGTTCACTTGCCTTGTTTCAGTTCCATTAGTCCTCTAGCTGGCTCAGAACCACAATTCTCAAAACCAAAAACCTTACGAAGTTCGGCAGCAAACAGGTCAAAGGAGGCGCAGGCTGGAGACCATCTCTCCCACTCAGCTGTTCCCCATAATCGAGCTCTGCCTGTCAGGACGTTGATGACAAATGCTACCTTCACCATTTCAGAGGCAAAGGTTGCAGGGCAAACAGGAGGAAAGGGCCACAAGTCTCTTGATCACCATTGTAGCGCTCCGGGGTTCCCACCCGGGTCTCTGGAGCATCTGTGGCTGGTGAAGAGGCTGATACAGGTGCAAGAGCAGAAGCCAATGCTCCGGAAGAGGGGGAAACTCAGTGGATGAAGAGGCCTGGGAGAAACAGGTTGCCAGCTTTTGCATCTGTCCGGGTAGCACCGCTAGTGCTTGTCCGTGAGTCTCAGCAGCCTGTCTGGCTTCAGCAGCAGATGCAGTCATCATAGCCCCATGCTGCTGCAGGATGCCTTCAATCATCCTGAGGCGACTAAGTGGTGAGGGATTGTGTGCTGGGTTCATAGTTTGGCCAGATTGTACTGTAACAGGTATGGAACAAACCCAATTGCAGCACTAATGAACCAAGTATCCCTTTACAGTCTTTATTCAGCAGGCTATCACAGGTATACAGCAAACCAGAAGATGGTGACAGAAGTAGATCCACGTGAGTATGGTGGGTAATAGATGCCTGGGACTCGTGAGCAGACAATAGTCCAAAAGTTCTCAACAGGCTCAGCGAATATGATGAGGGGGAAATGGAGCAAACTCACTGCTGGTGAAACTCTGGCTGGACTATGGTTTAGATGAGGACTGGGTGAGGATCCAGACCTTGAGACGGAGTCAGTGACAGTAGAACAGGCAAGGTGGGTCTCCTCTCAGAGCAGGAACAGGCTGAATGCCACCCAGCCACAGGCAGGCAAGGAACGGGAAAACAGGCAGGCAATACTTGTAGTCAGGGACGGAAGGCTGGGTCGATACCAGGTAAGCAGTCCGGGAACAAGTGCTGGAGAGTCAGGCATGGGAGCAAAGACAATCTGACAAAGAGTGAGAGTGGTGAAGCTGCATTAATCCTGTGAGCAGGTGAGAGCAGCAGGTGGAAGCAGTTCAGCTGATGAGGGGTGTGGCTAAGCAGCAGTGCAGGACAGGCCACACCCCTTTGTTTTGCCAAAGGATGAAATGAATGTGAACTCTTGGAATGTCAAATGTGGGTTTAGAAAGGACAGAAAACATTAGACAAGTTACAAAGACATGTCAGAGCTTCAATGAACTGGCCGCCGGGGAATCAGCCCTCTGTTTTGTCAGAACAAATGAGTGTGTTTGTGTCACACGTTCAGTGTTTTTACCAAAAGCATTGTGCAGAAAATGTGAAAAGAAATATACTTGAGGTCAAGCTATATTGCTGTCACTGGCCGTGGCATGTGTCCTGAACAATAACCACATCACAACCTTCAGCACCTCCACCCCATCTCAGACACCCACAGGGGCCCCTGAGGGACACAAGATGCCACTTTAACCACAGGTATATATGTGACTTCTTCTAAATCATACCATCAATAGTTTTCTCTGCTCTTTGCAGTCTCTTCCACTGTAAAGTAACACTCACACACACACACACACACACACACACACACACACACACACACACACACACACACACACAGTGAGCCCTGAGGCCATTCTATTGGTATGCAGACAGTGGATCTCATTTTAAGCAGGGGTTTCACTCACTATCCTTGAGACCTGATCCAGCAGCACTGTGGTCCAGCTGAGTGTGAGTGTGGTGTATTTGTGTGTGCTTGTGTGTGTGTGTGTGTGTGTTTGTGTGGTATCTTTGTGAAGGCTTGAGTGTGAGCTGCAGGTCAGAAACACCCACACTGTTCTCTAGGTGACTGCTGGGTCATGGTGACACACACAAACACATGTAGTAGGATGCAAATTTGATGTTGTTACACTGACCACTGATCTGATAGAAGACATTAACAGAGCTCACAGTCGTGCAGTGTTTTACATTCAACACTTTAACATTTACATTTTTAGCCTTCACACATGAGCACTTCCTGCTTTGCTCCCATTGAAATTCCTGCACGTTCTGGTGGCCTCGGTCGCTTGAACATGAACGAATCAAAACGAAATTATATCCTCCATTCTTCGGTCCTCTCCGGCTGGGTCCAACATAGCGACTTGTGTCAGTCACTGCCTTGTCCAGCCATTCTTCTCCGTGAAGCAGAAAATGTTGGAGCTTCACCTGAGCTCTGCGCTTTTATCACCTGTAGGGCGCGGCAGCCCCCTGCTGGACCCCCTGCAGTTTGCCTGCCAGGCAAACAGGTAAGCGGATGATGCCATCAACATGGGACTGCACTACATCCTGCAACTCCTCGACTCTGCAGGGACGTACACCAGGATCCTGTTTGTGGACTTCAGCATTCAACACCATCGTTCCAGACATCCTCCACACCAAGCTCACCCAGCTCACTGTGCCCTTCTCCATCTGTCAGTGGATTACAAACTTCCTGACTGACAGGAAGCAGCAGGTGAGGCTGGGGAGTATCCACATCCACAGACTTTAGATCTGAGAGCGCAGACTTTAGATCTGAGAGCGTAGACTTTAGATCTGAGAGTGTAGACTTTAGATCTGAGAGTGTAGACTTTAGATCTGAGCACGAGAAGGAGAAATCATGCTCTCAAACTGAAAATCTACGCAACTGAATAAAGATAGGATAATTCTTTCATACATACTTTATTACAGATAAACTAGTAAATCAAAATAGAAATATAGAAAAGCCTTGTTGTTGTTATGATGAGGATCCTGGCCTTATTTTTCAGTATTTTCCTCTCGTTTTTTCACTGCCCTGGTGTTTGTCTGTGTGATGCTGGCCGTGGCCTCTGTCACCATGACCTGCTCATCATCTCAGTAACCCATGCAGTATTCAAGACCAGTTCAGCCTCCCAGAATCCAACAGGTTGTTACCATGAGTAACAATTCTATGGCCAACTCGTCGACCTTGGTTGTCTCTCCTGTTTCTGTAGTATTACCATCATTTTGGATTTCCCTCACTACCAGACCTCCACCTGCCCCCACATTACATATAAACAGGTTATCGTGTCAATAACCTGTTTAAACTGTTCTTGGGCTCGAGATGTGTTTGCATTATGGGCCCGTTTATGTTCAGTATAACAGTTCTGGCCTACCTAGCACGAAATCCTGAGTAAACAAATTGTAAAATGTTCCGGCTTTAATTTTCATAGCTCATCTCATTGGCTGTATCACTAATGGGCAAGAAATGGCAGCAATCAAACAATCATACAGTTAAACAAGCAGACACTTTGGATCCTCCACCTTTTTATTCACTCATTCCACAGGAGTGTGAGCCAAAGCTGAAGCAGGAAGTCTCTGATGGATGTTGCTAATGAACAGTTTGGGTAATGTTGGATTGTTCACCTTCACTTTCTCTTCTAAATATGTGTGTCTGACCTAGGGAGTTTCCAATCCTGATTGTGTTTCTTGTTGTAGTGCAGTATTTCTTCATACTCATTTCAAACAACAGTCTCTAACCTAACCAAGTGTGTGTGAGTGTGTGTTTCCTCATTGCAGTGAAAACCAACACACGATAATGAAAGAAAGGATCCCAAACATGTCCCATACAGCAGCCTGACGTTGCTGCTGGCTTTGTTGCCATCTTTTTATAAGCACTTTACATCGTGCACAAGCAACAATCAGGATGACGACGACAACAAAGACATCAACTTTAATGACAGCATCAGTCAGCAGTCCGGTCCAAGCGCTCCCTTTTGTGAAAAGTGCTGGGAGGGTTGATTCAGCGCAGCGTAATACCTCACTACACATCCATTACACAAGCATTTGGAGCGCTCCTCTTGTGTGTTGGCTTTTGTTATGTATATGAGAGCTATTATGTATGGCAAGTAAATGTATTGGACGGAGAGGAAAGAGGGGGCACGAGGAGGGGGTAGGTTTTAATAATATTCTTGTGTGTCTGACACGAGGGAGGGCTATTTCCCTGGAGGACGGTCTTCAGGGCCACACTGCCCCTCCTCCTCCACCTCCCCCTCCACCTCCCCCTCCTCCCCTGCTGCGCCATTATCTCGCCCTTTCTCCACTTGATATTAAGACAACAGGGAGGATTACGCCGAGCAACGACAGGGAAAAAGCAAAAAGCAATTTGGCCTGAAAGAGGGATGGGGAGGAGGGAATAAGGTGAAATGCAGGGCTGAAGTGCTTGACTCCACTCTCCACTTTTCTGCTTTCTTTCCCCCTCAATGCTAATATTTTCCTGCAAAGATACCATTATTGCAGTTTATGGTTATTTGATTTATTTTATCTCCAATGGTACAATTTCAAGGACTTCTCATGTATCAAATCTGCATATGTGAGGATGCTCGTGTCTCTGTAGTAATAATCTGGATGTTAATAAGAGAAAAAAAATAATAAATAGTTTATGTTTTAAATCTCATAGTGAATGACTGGTTTGGATTTGGTGTTTAAAGTAATAGTTGGATCAGTAAGGATTGGCTTTTCACACCATGGCCATATAGAAATGTTACCATACACCCTTGAAAATAAAGGTTCAAGTACGAACCTAAGTGGTTCTTCATAGTGATGCCATAGGGGAATCTTTACTGGTTCTTTATAGGTTCGTCATATAACAGCCACAAGTTAAAGCCAAATGTACTTCAATGTTTAAAGGTGTTCAAACTGTCCCTTTCTTGGTTTTTAGTAAAAGCAGATCATATTCTTACCCTAAAACCCCACCGGGCACCTCTCTGTCACGTCGTGGCTGCGTTTTGGTCCTGTACGCGACTTCAAACCCCACTAGGAGCGTTTCAGAAGCATTTAGCCCGCCAGACTTTTTTTACTTGCTCAGATTTGGTCATTTTCCTGATTTATGTGCTTCTAATACAGCTGTGTATTTCACACAGAGGTCCGCTTCTGGGACACTTCTGAACCGGTCCGCCGCAGAGCCGGTGGGGTTTGAAGTATTGACTCAAACAACCAAATAACGCTGCGGCAATCGCAGCGCATGGTCCAGCTCAGTGAATTTTGGGGGTTACAGGGTGACTCCAAAGAACCTTTAAAAAGGAACAAAAAAATATCATTAAATATTAAAAAGCTTCTTCAAAGCAGCAAAAATGCTACAATTGTGTGTTTTTTTTTGTTTTGTTTTTTGCATGTGCTTCCTCCAAGAATCTTAAACAACCAAAAAGGAGTTCAAGGACAAAAAGTTTCTCCAGAGAACTTACCAAGAACCAGTTTACTGACAGACACGACATAGACTGCATCTATGTGGCTGTTTAATTTAGCATTTTTCTGATGACAGGATTTGTGAGTATATTTTTACACAGTGGTATCCTTTCACCTAAGTAGCATCTGAATACTCATCTTTAGCAGCTAAATGTGAGATTGAACATGACAGCCAAAACCAGTGGACATTTGGGGTTAAGGTGGTTTCACTGTATTCATAATAAAACATGTAGGGAGACAGCAAGACAAATGTTAGGTTTAGGATGCAAAAAGATGTCAGGAGGGACAGAGACCACCCTGGCTTGTTGAAAAAAGGAAAAAGCAAGAAAGTCAGCGTACAGAGGCGGTGTGCTACACTCTGCATTCACGTGAATAAAATGTGATTCAAAGCGTAACTCATTCTGGAAGGAACTGATTGCAGAGCTCAAATAGATTGAGAGAAACGGAGACGTGGTGTCCTTTTACCTGCTGTCAACATCTCAATGTCTGATATTCCCTTTGAACATTCATCTTCTCCAGGCTCAGATTTCATCTTGGATCTATTCGACTGACGTGTGACTTTTGCTGATTCTAATTTAACACATTAGCACTGAGTGGCATGACGGCTGTGATAAAATGGAAGATCTGATATGGGCAAAGTCATTAAGGATTAGCCCTGTGGTGAAATGAGGTTTTTCTCTTTCAGCACAGTGTTTTTAGGACTTCAAATGGAAGTGATCTGCTTGTATCAAAATCACATCTAGACTGAAATGTTTGCTGAAGTCACATAGGAACAGACAGACCTTGAAATATAAAGAAAATTAAGTCTTTCTTTCTCGCTGTTGATAACATGTTCTCAACACCTTCCCTGACGGTTGATGAGTGACTTTATTTTCAGTGCCTTTTTTCTCACAAGTTCCCTCAATCAAAACAAGCTGGACGGGTCAAGAAAGCAGACAAACAGCCTGACTAATAAACCGACAGGAAGGACAGAGGAACGGCTGGCAGAGAACCATCAAGTTTGATTATCAGACTTTTAGCCCTGATGCCCTTTACCTCTTCCCTGCCATTCATCTGTGGTGTTTTCTTAATGAAAAGACGCCGACTGGACCTGTTCCGGATCTATCTGCAGGAGAGGAGTCCTAGCTGGCCAACACTGACGCTGATCAATAGCCTGCAGAGAAGACAAGCAGAGCCCTGGACTCTCAGGGCTTAATGGGAGAGAATAGGACTAGAAGTAGAAAGAGCAGAGGTGTGCTTTTAAAGGCCGGCCTAGTAATCTTGGCGAATAGAAAAACCCCAGCGAGACAGGGGTGTGGGTGCAGGCGCAGAGTGGGAGATTGAAGAGAAAATTATGTTTAAATGTGACTAAATGGTCACTAAAGGTTGCTGGTTGTAGCTTAGAGGGATTGACCGGGGAAAGACAGGCTGTTCTTGCTTGAAATACACTGCCTATTGACTTTTGACTTCCTGAACGTAAGTCCTGGATTCTGGGAAAGAATAACAGCATTGCAACCTTGTAACGTGTTAGAAATGCAGTCAGAACACAAACAGCTACAGAATGTACAGCTGCAACAGATCTGAAGTTTGGGCGTGAACAAGGAAAGAGTCTGTAGGGGTCTCCATCTTCATTAGGTTAGACTGTTATGTAGCTTTGCTTTTTTTATCGTAAATACCAGCCACCTTTAAAAGATGAGGCTAGTAAAGTTCTTATTGTCAAAAAGCTCACATAAAAAGACCAAAACCAACAATGTCTCTCAATACTTTATGACTTTCATACCCTGTGTGTGGCTCTCAGCTCCAAGCACACTGGATCTTCAAAGACAACACCTCACAAATATGTTTTACAAAGGTCCAATAATTTCCTCAACAGTGCTAGAGTGGGAATTTAGCAGGACAGCGTATGAAGAAAAAGCCTCTCTCCTCTCTCCATATCTTCATTATCCAGTCACTGCATCACTTTTTGGATTAACCCTCATTGATAAACTCGTCGTCATTTTGTGTGTTGCTCATGATGCAGGCAGCAGCTCCTCCAGATGACTCAGCACTCCCGCTGGGACGCTCAGGCAGCCTCTGTAAAGCCTTTTATAGCCCATTTGTTGTGAGGCAAAGACTTTCCCCTATGTATATTATTATAATTATTAGGACCAGGCAGCAACTAGTGGACACTATTAGAATTGCTAGGATTTCTTTTATTATTATTTATAGAAATCAAATTTTTGAGGGTACTTATGAACACAGCACACATCAATGGTGATGAAAATATACGTCCCTTATGGCTTTTACTATATATTAGGATATTAGTGCTCCCAAAGGAGCAGCCCATTCAGCAGCTTTTATTGATATGTATGAAAATCTGTCCAGACGTTTAAAAAAACCCTCTTGCTCCGTCCTCTGCCCGGTGTCAGTCCAGCGCAGCGCTGCCTTGCAAACCAGCCGTATTCCTGCGAGATCACAAGATAACAACAACGGACTTTGCTTCTCTAACGTGGTGGAGATTAGAAGAAGGATCTGTTGTGTCATAAACTATTGTGTGTCGTTCCACTTCTCTCGTTGTTCATGTTGAGACCCTTTGATCGATTGACTGCTGACCTGGTGCCACCGGTCATTACGTTATGTTGATGTGAAGTTGTGATAGGCTACATGAACTATGTATTGTGTTTTAGAGAGAGATGTTCCACGGCGCGCCTGGTGGGGATGCTTTCATTGATTAGAGTTGCAGCGATCAGTTCCGGTGACCGCAACGCAGACGTTATGCGGCGCTGACATCCCCAGTGGAAATTAGGCTTAAGGTCAAGCAGGGAAAAATAAAAATATTTCTTCATTGCTGTATTCTGGATTGTAAAACTTGGCCAGAAACATGCCCAAGTGTACTGTCTTTGACCTGGCTGGTACGTACATTCTACTCCTACCCAGAGAATAGCAGCAAAGAAATAGAAGCAAGTCTTCTGCTTTTGTTGCCATGTTGGATCTAGTTGCAGTGATGTTCACAGATTTCAATAGTACAATAGAAATAGAAAATAAAAGCAGTGTCAACTGAAAGTGGTATTAGGGTCAAGTGACAACAGTCCCAATTAAAAATCCTTCATTGTGACACACTGTATAGACAGGTTAACAGTTCTATGTTGAACTTTGAAGAAAAAAGCCCATGGGTCAGAGGAAAAGTGCCAGGTTTTTCTTGCCTTCCATTAACAACCAAACACCCCTCTGATTGGACGGAGCTCTTCTCCAGCCGTCAAGCAAATATCTGCCGACCAGATTCAATCCTTTTCAGCAACTCTGTGGCTCAGTGAGGCTTGAAGTCTACAAGGAGGATTAAGAGAAGTCTATCAGTGCTTTCCCAGGAGTGCTGTAGGTGAGGAATGGAAAATAAAAGGCTCCTATACACTGGTGGTTGGTGCAGGGAGGAGAAGTGTGTCACACTTATTCCACTATTCTGGCAGTGCTTTATTAGCTGTGTAATGAGCGACGCTTTGTACATGTTTGAGACGTCAGTGATCGCTCTGTTAATGTTCCTGAGATCTCTGAGAGCCTGATCGATACATGTGAGCATGCACACTCTCCCCCAAAGCTAATTCAGTTTCAGAAAAGACAGAACCTACAGTGGCTCTGAGGACTGTGGAGAGACTTTGGAAGCACCGCTCTTAAAATAGCTTCATTTAATAGCAGCACTAATAGTCTTACACTCGAGAACGGAGCCATTTCTCGTGGACTATAAAAAAAAAATTGACAGTGACATTACAGATTATTGTCTGCCTGTTTCTTTAGTCTCTAGTTAACAGAGGAATTGAAGTTCATAAAAGTAAGATGAATCAATATCGCAAAGTGTAAAGGCACTACAGTAAATCTAGCCTCACACTGTGAGCAGCTGGTTATTTCGCTCACTTGTAACTGATTCTGAGTGATGCCAGAGGATTTCATTGACGTGTTTCACTGCAGACATTTTTGAATGGTGCAGGTGTAATTAATAGTATTAATATCAACGGTGTTTCATGTAGGTGAGCGAGTTCCAGGTTCTTCTTCTCTGCTAGGACAAGTCAGATTACTGGCAGTAAAAAAGGTCTGTGCAAACTCTGCATCTACTATATCATGGTTGTTTGTAGCTACAAAGTTTCCACCTGTATACGATGTAGTTCTGCTTTGGTAATGTGGTACGTTCAACCAGGATATTTTCCTGCAGATCTTTTTGTAATTTTTCTTTGGCGCCTTTTATTTTTTTGCGTCTGCCTGTTACAGGAAAAGGAAAAACACATGTTCAGCAAACGAAGGTGACCTGTGTTTATACTGATTAGGCAACACGGTGCAATTTTAGTGCTCATTTTGGCACAAAAGTACACCCACAGCTTACAGATACAGGGAAATATTAATGGCTTTAGTTGACATTTCCAAATGCACCTTTCTTTAATGTTCAGTTTGGCCACTTCCTACTGCAGATTAAAACATGCAGCCATACAACTTTTAATGTGACTAATATTATCCACATGAGTGTAAACTGGTGAGTGCAGTTCTGTAGCCGGTCAAACACCTGTACTCATTTAACAGTAGCGAGATGGCGATACGTGTGCAGGAGCTGTAATAATTTAACACAGTGATGTGCAACAGCAACAACATTAATTATTTAAACTTCTCAACAGGATCAGTAAAAGGTCAGTAATGTTCTGTACTGGCAGTTCCTTGGTTTAACACTTCAGTTGTCACTAAATGAGCCCTGAAGTCCATCCAATCTGTCAGCACATTTTATTTTAAGCAAAAGTCTAAACTCTGCTTCCTCTGTCACAGCCTGATTATTACAGCTTATTATGGTAAGTATAGTACAGTTTTCAGTTTTGTCACTTCCACTCATAATATTACATATATTGTATTATAATATTATACTTAATATTTGCAGTTTTGACTCATGTCCGTCCTGAGCGAACAAATAAAACACGTTAATGAAAATATTTCAAACATGTGAGGTTTTTATGGATCAGAGTCCTGCGTGGCTCCGGTTTGTAAACCTGTACCCACCCAACACTCTCAAAGCTCAACACTAACCCATCTCTCACCTGCAATTATCTCTAAATCCAATTAATACATCAGTTAATAAGAGCGATAAGAGCTGAACTGACACAAATGAATATACGCTCTGAGCTGCTGCCGCTCCTTTATTAATTGTTTGCATAACTATAATCAGTTACACACCGATAAACATCAGTTGCCTGATCATTTATTCTGTCATGGACAGTATGGAGAGATGTATATTAATACTTTAGATGTTGATATTGCTGTAATGCAGGCTATGCTAACTTTATATAAACTGAGCCACCACAATGAACATGAAGGGGACAGATAAAATAGCTCATCAGGTTAGAAACACATTTGCACAGGTTGGTGCAAATTGATGCAAAGACTGAAAGTGTTTCAACTTGCATCTTTATGAATCTGCCTCAGTGCTATACTTACATATACATACATCTTCTACCACTTCTCTCTGCTTCACCACAACTGCGTTCAGTGTTTTTGTGGGTGAAAATGAATTCCTCACACTTACAAACACTGAATACATGAGGTGTAGGCAGACTACCTAAATAAAGTGTTAACTAATATTAGTATAGGTAAAATAAGTATATAAATAATAATAATAAGACTTTATTGATCCCTGAGAGGAAATTCACAAAACACCCAGCAGAATATGAAGTGATTAAACTACACCCCACCTTTAGCAGCTGTAACATTAAAGTGATAAACACATTCACTCAGTCATCAATAATTCAACACCCACAGTATAATATACAGTATGTTTAAAATGGGCCATTCTGCATAGTCAGTACTTTTGGTACGTTAATTGTATTTTGATGTCAACAGTTTTCTTTGAATGCAGGACTTTTATTTGTGTGTGTAGTATTTCTACACTGAGTTACTTTTACATAAGGAAAACATCTGGGTACTTCTTCCAGCCCTCCCTCCTTTTAATAACATTGACATTAGCAATATGTTTCATTTCCTCAGGTTCATTAAAAAATATATTAAACGCAAAAGGTACTTTTAGAAAAAGACAGATATTATGAATTGTAATAGCTCTGACTCTTTTGGCATGCTAATTGTATCCACCAGGAGAGAGTTCACCTCAACACTTGTATTTACAGTACAGACCACTGATATCACCTGAATGCAGCCTCAGTATACCTGAACAGAACAGCACAGGTCGGCTGTAGAAGGGTCTAAGTGTTAGTGTGGTAAAGGCTGTTTTAATTGCTTTCTGGCTTCAGATGTAGAAGACTGTGTTTGCCCTGTGGGTGTATATCGGAGATTAGTGCTCTAAGAGCTGCAAATACATGAGGCTCTGTACTGAGGGGGAATTATGATATTTCAGAAGAAGTCTTCATGATGGCAAGAAAAGGAGAAAAATATGGACTGGAATTACCCTTTACTACATTTTCTTCTTCTTATGGAGCTGCAGATACCCTGGAGATGGAGAGGAGGTAAAATATGAGAGAGACAGAGAGAGCGAGAGAGAGAGAGACAGAGAGAGACAGACAGAGAGACACAGAGAGAGAAGGGGGGGGGGGGGAGATTATTGGTAAAAGACAAAAAAATACAGCGACATTAAGGGTTCAGTGTGTGTGCCTCATTGCTGCAGCAATTAAAGTGAAGACTTTTGGCTGTTTAGATGAAAAGGAAGAGACAGAATTGATCGACGAGCCTTCGAGTCACAAGTCAGAGCTTCCCAAATGCCAAAAACAAACAAACACACACACACACATAGGCATGAAAAGAGTCTTCTTTCAAACAGAGCAGGCACTCTGTGACCTCCCTTTGGTGTCATACAGGGATGTGTGGACAGTGGAGGGTTTAATAAGAGAGACAGTATGAAACAATGTGGTTTCTATGCCTCTCACTTTGGTTGAATTGCAGAAGAATGGCCTCAATCCAACATTTATACTCCAACTGACGACTGAACTTCATAAAGTCAAAAAGCAGTCAATAATCTTTGCTGCATTTCAGTGAATATATTATATTCTAGTCACTCTCTGTCTGCCCATGTTTAAGTTATGCACATATTTATGATGCTTTAACATCATTTTCATCTTGCCTGGTCCTCTGTTTTCCCAATAATCTATTTATGGGTCAGATACTTAAACCAAATAGATTTTTGTGTGATGCAGTAGTTATAAACCTCTTTGGATTTTGACCCTTTAAAGCAACACAATATGTACTCACAAGCTACTACATTGGGTAGGTTTTAGATAATGTAAAATCATGTTGATGCTACTACAGAGTTTCCTGATGGACATTCAACTGTAGCTGCTGTTATCTAATGTTAGCCAGGCTGCCTGACTGACTGTGACTGTGAGCTCAGAGCACCGGGAGAGTGTTTGTACCACAGCGTTTTGGACCACTGAGAGGTTCTCAGGCCCAAAGTACAAGCAAATGCAGACAAGGAGCAGAGTTGGGCACGCGGGCAATGTAACTGGGCTCAGCAACCTCCATGGTCATGAGGGCAGAGGAGAAGTGACTGAAGAGGATGTGACAGAGGAGGCTAAGAACAGAAAAGAAGACAAGACATTGGACAAGAGTAAATCTGGGACTGACTTTTAGTCATTGATGAGAGCTTGGTGAAATAAAAGGCTGAAAAACAGACAATTTTTTCATGGAATTAGTAGATATTCAAGTTTCTTTTTGAGCTCTTGTAATACATGTTGAAGGTTCAAATCTTGACCTTGGAACAAGCAGCTGCCAAAAATCAAAGCTCCAGTGGAGCGAGGAATGGACCCTGAGGTGGTTTGTTATCAGAAAGTATTCTTAAGTACTGCTTCTACTGGTCCATATTCTGTAACTGAGGTGTAACTGTGTTCAAGGTATTAAGCACTGAAGTTTGATGGTGAATATGTTACTGACTGAATTTGAGAGCATCTTTGTACTCTGTCACAAGACCGAACAACCAGCCAACAAAGAGTCAAATTACAAACACCTGAGAAAATAACACCTTCAATAATTCATCAAATACATACATGAGACACATGAAACATCTATGGGGTTAAATATGTAAAAAGAAAAAAAAAGATGGAACACATAAAAGCAACAGATCAATCAGAAGTGCAGTCTAACTCTGAGCTCGGATGTGTTTTTTATTCACATCGTCCATTTAATATCTCACCTTTCTTTACTTTTGTTCATGCAACAACAAAATTCACACAAGCAACTGATACACACACACACACACACAAAGACATGCATATACTACAATGTGTGTGTGAGATGACAGACATATGGCAACACACACTGATGCAAGAAATTGTGTGCCTAGTACACAAAACACACACAACACGCACACACACACACACTGTCAGTGGAACACACGTGTTCCAGTGTTATTTAAAGAAGTCCAATTAAACGTAATGCTCAACATAATCTCTCTTTCCACTTTCATTAACTTGCGTTTCTATAGAAAGGCAGACGAGATGAGCGCTGACAGGGACCTCCCACGCCTCCGACGGCTCCAGCCAATCACTGCTCCTGCACAGTGCAACAGCAGCCTCTAGTGGCAGCACGGACCTGTTCTTGGGCTGCAAAGCCTTTAATTGAGCTGGATTCATTTTGAATGAGGGGGGTCAAACATGCAGCACTGTGTCAAAGGCTAATTTCACTCTGGTCAAATTGGATCTTTTTTTTTGTTTGGATTTTCTGGTGTCAGGAAGGAACAAGCTACTCCACAAATAACTCTAGTGAGTGTCTGATTTCCACGGTGTTGTGGAATAGAGCCAGGCACTGACACTGCTAGGGTTCTAGATCCCAACAAAGCTAGATGTGGGTTACTGTTCCTCCAAGCAGAGGGTTCCATGTTTACAGTATAGCATCCACTGAAACTGTGGCTTGTATTTCACACAGTTGAATGATAATGGCATTTATATTACTTTCTTTTTCAGCAATTTACAGTATTTACTTAGGTCTTACAGACCACTGATTTTTAACCCTTTAACCTTTTCATTGTGATTTTAATTTGCAGAAATGTAATTCCTTGAGTGGCTTCAAAATAAACATGTTTACAGCCTGGTACAAAGTGGTGGTGTGTCGGTCATGAATGTATTGTTCAATGTGAACTAATCTTTTATATGACTTGGGAGTAATGAGTAGTCTCAGTGAGTGATTAGTTCATTTTCATGCAGTATGCGCCCTCGCCACATGGAAGCTGCGTAAGCTCAGTCAGGAGGACAGGAAACAGAAATGATTAGTTCACGACTCAACTATGCGTCCTCAAGTCTGAGGGTGCGGTCGCATAGTCAATTTAGCTTAGGAAGGTTCCTCACTGAGTGAAATGACCTGGAAGTATTAACGCCATGATAAGAGCTCTTCGAGTTCTCTAACTGTTAAGGAAAGGAGCTTCAGTGCTTCCTTTGTTATCTCCTTTAGCATAGGATACACTGGACCATCCTTTATGAAAGGAAAGGAGGTAATGCTGTCCCATAATTCCTTCAGTGTATTTACACAGTGTGAAGCAGCCTGCAGCAGAGAGCGTGTCAATATGAACATACGTGTTGACGTGATGTAAAAACTTGAAATTGAAGCTGCGTTCACACACACACAGTAAAAACTGCTTCATGCAGCGTCCTGCAGATCATCATGAAGTTACTGTTGATTATTAATCATATATCTTTGTCATAACTTGTTAATGTGTTTCTGTATGAGTGGACAGGAGGGTGAGCGACCACACCAGCGTAACAAACACTTCATCTGACTTCTGTGACAGGTGGACAATATTCATTTATTATTTAATTCTCACGTTGATAATGAAGTCAGATTTTTCACGGGTTGTCCACGTTTAAATTTCCTGCATGAAACAACACGGTCAGAGCGCACAGGGAGTATCTAGTAAGTCTTCTGGACTTTGTAGTTTTCCCACAGATCACGTCAATAACATTCACTGACGCATCATGACGTAGTCACAGAGCAGTCGGATTCTCTGAACGCTGCTGTCGTCTTCTCATAACTCCTTGTTACCTCTCCTTCACATCTTTCCTTGACCTTGTGATGTTTTCTATTGAGGTCAAGGAAAAGTGGTTAGGAAAGGACTTAGGTGCTCTTTTTTTAACAATTTGACCGCACTCTCAAACTTGAGGACGCATAGTTGAGTCTGAACTAATCATTTCTGTTTCCTGTCCTCCTGACTGAGCTTATGTAGCTGCCATGTGGCGAGGGCACGTACTGCATGAAAATGAACAAATCACTCACTGAGACTACTCATTACTCCTGAGTCATATGAAAGAGTAGTTCAAATTCACGACCGACACACCACTATGGTTTATTTGTCACGTGACAGGCAGCTCAGGCTGTGTGAGGAGTAGTACACACAGCGGTCCGTTCATACGGATCGATCTTTCATTCATTTGTCACGTTTACATCAGCCACAAAAGGGCTACAGCGCTGCACTAATGAATGATGAAATGAACGAAATGACTCAAAAAAAGATCAGTTCAATTTACTGTCCCAGAGTCAGTGATCCAAGGGTGAATTTTTATACAACTCACCTGTTCAAATTATATTAGGTTAGCTTAAAGTTATGCAGGATTATAAGTGTAGATGCTTTGATTGACAGGTAGGTCCAGGCTTCATTCAGCCTGGCGATATCCACATCTTTGCTGTTTTTTTAGATCAGCCAAGAGGCAGATAAGACAGTACAGCCAACATTGCGGCGGCCAGTGTCACGTATTTTGAGCCTCCAAACGGTGCTTTGGAAACCTATGGGTGACATCATGCATACACTGCCCATACTGTCACTGGATTTAACAGTTTCTATAATACTGTGTTGCATATTTCATCTTGAAATGTTAAAGATCCAGCTTCCTTTAAAACAGGAGTCTCAAACTTCCTGCCAGTAAGGCCCAGATGAGCCAGATGTGCTCTGTGATCTTTCCAGTCTTTTGTTTCAGAGCAGTCAGGCTGAAAATATGATCTTTTTGTTTCATTAACCAGCAGCATCCAACAGCACAGCATGTTATCTGTAAACTGCTGGATTTCACATTACCAAATAATAATAAAAAAACCCTCCAGCTGGACACTTTGACCAACAGCACTCTTTTTTACTACGGGGCAACTGACACTTGAATGTCTCTTTTTTTATCTGAAAGGAAAGGCTGACCTGGAGCACAGACAGTCTCAGAGAGGTGGACAGCTGGGTATTATTCTGTGTTTTAATGTGACTGCTACCTGCTGCATCTGCAAGGAGGAAGCTTATTCCAAGTGCCCCCCTGCGAGAGAACAACCCGGCCTGTGGCTGTGAGGTAATTTGAGTGTCATATTTGAATTTTTACTTTTTGTTGGATTTCTTGCCTGTCCGTCATTATTTATCCATCACACTCTTTCCTTTATTTATTTCTGCCATGTTGATTATAGAGAAGAGGAAAACTAAAAGTCCAACATCATGGAAATCATCATGTTCTTTTGACAAAATTTATTGCAGGTCTTCTTTTTATTGTGATTGGCTGTGAATTTGGTTTGAATGCGCAATCAGCCAATCATTTCACTGGTTCTGTTCTGTTTGTCTTGACTGACAAAGACGTGAGGCTGTTAGGTAAAATGATCATTTAAGAAATAATTGTATGAATTAAAAACAGATCAATTAAAGACTTTGAAGGAGGAAATCAAAAACTGTTACAATGAAAATATCTTCAACTCATTAATAAAAGGACGATGAAATGACATAAATAATATCGAATTGTATTCCCATGGGTATATTGCATATACTGTCTGTATTCATATTTATGATTATATATGTATATGAGGCCTTAATTGATTCGTTCAATATTGAGCATGATGGCTCTGCATATGCATAAAAGTCTCCTTTATATCATGTCTGAGTTTCTCTGTGCCTCTTCTGGATTTGGTTTTCCACGCACATCTTGTCAATGCAACGCTGTACATGCAGCCAGCATTATGTCAGACGTCAGAGGCTCTCACCAGCACACGAATGGACCATAAATCAGCAGAAGACTTTTCAACTCAGTTCACGCAGCTTTGTGTTTGTCATATCTTCCCTATGTGTGTGTGTGTGTGTGTGTGTGTGTGCAGGGTGATTTTTATTTTAAGGTGAAACAGTCGAAAGGTGTCTAGAAAGTAGAAATACACATACAGCACTACTGTATGCTTTGGAACATGGGCAGTGAAACAAGAAGTGATTTTCATTGGACTACAGCTGTTTTTAGACTTTAAGATGTTTGCTTAGAAATACAATTTATTTTACAGTATAGGAATATTATAGGAGAAACCACCCTATAGCAATTTTTATGTGAACAGTATGGCTACAGTGATAACGATGATGTGTTCCTGCACCCACATCCTTCCAGTCCTGCAGGTATGCAGACAAGGCAATGTGATGGCTCTGTAACAGCCCAGCTTGATTTCCAATCCAAGCTTTCATGTGCATATCAAAGCTCTTCATCAAAAATGAATGATTCCCTCTCAAAAAGATGCACCTAGAAATACAACAAGGGTAGCACTCATTGAAATGTGAAGCATGGAAGAGAGCAATAAGCCAGCGACACGACTCAGCAGGAAAATAATATTAATGAAGGCCTGAGAGAGCCATGTGTGAGCGTGATGCTGACCCTGTGTCAGTCCACTCTGATTGACCCCACTGGAAGTTGGCTGAAGACCAGAAGTGCTTCAGTCCTATCAGCTCCCAGCATCCTAAACAATACAGGACAGAGGAGGTGGAGAAGGTGGAGGAGGAGCAGGCTGTGTACCCTTACCATTCAATTTCACTGTTCTTGTTCTCCATATCCACTCAACTCCTGATCTGCACAGCACTGATTTATTACAATCTTATGTGTGTAGCTTTGGCCATTACCGTACACTAACACTGTACTCACCAAAGTAATTAGTGTGATCTAGGAACATGACAGCAAATTCTGACAGGCAATGAACAAGCAGTCAGATGATCAGGCAGACTGTAAATAAGTAAACAGTGTAAGGCTCTGGTGCAGTGTCATAGCCGCACGTTAAACTGTCCACTCAAATCTCAGTCAGATCACATATGCTAACAATTCTGGAGCATGTTAGATTGTATGATGATCACCTGGTAAAGTAAAGCGTCATCTGCATAAAACAACAGTGCTTTAACCTGGCATCATAACACACTGATGTGATGTTTAGCTGGTGTAATGTTTATCATTTTCAGTTTTGCAGGTATTTCTTCATAAACCAGTATTACGTATTTAGAGAAAGGGATATTTTTAAAAACTTAAGGAAATGTTACAGGGTGAGTTCTTGTGTTTGGTAACCAAAACTCTAAATCGGCCATTGGTTGACAGGTCTCTTGTCACACTCGGAGACCATCTCTGTAAATTGATATTTCCCCATGTTTCTTTCACAACTGTCAACATCTAGAATGAAACATAATCCCACAGTGTACTGCAGAGCATCAGGGCCTTTACTCAGATCATACAAACCACTTCATTTGGAAGTAAAACTGAAGGTTAACCAGCTGAAACATCTGGAATCATTTCTGACTGACATATCTGATCATCCAGCTGCTTCTACTCCTTAACGCCTGACTTCTTTTTAGTGGTGCTGCCATGTTTCCAGAGTATGATGTTCATTTTTACAGTACCGTATTTAAAAGCCAGCTTTAGTCAGTCCTGCCCTGTTTGCGGTCACACCCAATCAATGAGTTGGAAATGTATTTTTCTGATATGCCTACAGTATATAGAACTTTTGTTACATATTAAAGGCTGTCTGGTCATACTGAAGCATAATAGTTTCTTCCTGACAAGAGTGACATAAACAGTCTGGAGATGAATCTTGAATAATACAGATTTTTCTTCCATGACAGTTCTGTGTGCCAGTGTTTCATTGAATGGATGCTGTTGGAGGCCACTCTGTGTGTATAGTGCATGCATGCATTAGCATTTGGTATTAGCATCAGACACCAGCCTTAACAATATCGGTCCTGCTTTCTGCTTTCACTTGCTTATATCGGTGAAAGCCTCATTTGATTTAATTGCAAAGCTGTGCATTTTTGTCACGAAACAACCATTCTGGCTTAATCACGGCGCCGTTGTGTGTTTCTCTGCCTTTATTCTAGAGCGTGTGGTGCAGCATGCTAATGAGCTAATGCAGTCCCACTGTTACTGCAATTAGGAGTGTGTACAGCGGCTAATGTGAGGAAGTGGTAGCTAGCATTAAGGGCTAATAGAACAAGTGTTGCTCTGTGGAGGAGGATGGTGACATATTAAAGATGTGTTAAACAAAAAAAACTAAAACATTTTTAGGAGTCTGAAGCCTATCCCATAATGCACTGCAAAGAAGGGGTTAAATGTCCTTGCTGGCCCCTCTGCTTTTTTTTTTTCATGTTTCACTCTTTTTGCCTTTTGTTCTTGTTCCTCTCCCTTCCCTTCTTCATCTGTGTTTATTAACACATTTCCCATCCCACAACCCTGCACTCTTTCCCCCTCGCTCCCCTCCACCTCCCCCTTTATCCATGTTCTCATATTCGCTGCTGTAGCATGCCAGTCTATCACAGCAAATGGCTGTTTTTATTTCAATTTCACAAAATTGGATTTTAATGAATTCCACATTGAATAACCAAGCAAGAAATTATTTTCCAATATCCTCCCATGATATTCCACCATCCCTCTGTATTAGTGGAATTAATACTTGGAGCGTGCTGGAGATGCTGCATCAGGTGATGCAGGATTTGATTAGGAGTTTAAAGTTTTCAGCAAATCAGGTGTGGGGGCACAATCATGTTTTCTTTTTCTTTTTTAATCTAGGAAAAAATCCCTCAAGCAGCAGCGGGGAATACTAAATCGCTCAAATTTGATTAGCATACCATTATATTAAGCATGCAATTGATATGGGCTGATCAGAAATGGTTATATTTATTGCTGATGAAAACTATTTACAGGACAGCCTCAGCATTGAGCTTCAGATCAATGGTTTTGATCACGATAGCAAACAAACTATTTACAGAACAGGTTTTGCAACAATGAATACAACACATGCGGTTGCAATTATGAAGTAAAATGTAACAAACAAGAGTTTTCATATTCAACATAACTTTCTTTTTTTAACTTTTAATTTTTTTTATGATCAGTGTGATTTTTAAAAAAAAAATGTAGCTTTTTCTTTTTTCTTTCCACACCAGGTGTGTGTGTGAGTGTGTGTGAGTAAGAGAGAGACAGAGACTCTCTGTTGCAGAACGATAGTCACTTTCAGTCTAACACGGTTTGATCATCAATAAATAGCGTTAGCTTGTTTTAAAGTCAGTTAATGCGATGGAGGGGCCTAACAGCTGATAATAATAATGCAAGTAACTACTCCCAGAGATGTAAGGCGGGGTGTTTGTTGTGTTACAGTTAGGGATGCACTGAATATTCAGCAACCGAAAGTATTCGGCCGAATATTGAAAAAAATGCCACATTGGCTTTCGGTGAAGTGGCCGAATAGTGGCGTGATGCAATTGATGCAATGAAACAACGTGCGCGGTGATCTGGCCAGGGTTGCTGATTCCGATGTTCGATGTTTGATACAATGTTTCTGAATGGTAACTCTGTCTCTCTCTCTCGCTCACTCTTAGAACAAAATGATACATGCCGTCTCTCTCTCACGCTCTGTGTCTCGCTCTCCCTCACTCACACACACACGCACGCACGCACGGACCTGGCGGATTCGATAATGTTGGCAGTTTGGAAGTACTTTGAAATCATTTCTAGAGGGGGTTCCTCAGCTAAAACGTTCACTTCTGGAGTAATAAGCCATTTAAAAACCATATATACTATATGCTACTATATGGAATACGAGAAAGAGACGGCTGCGGCTAACATGGGACTCACACCGAACGCGGAACGGAAGCGGAACGGTACTTTGCCCGGCGTCAAATCACACGTGGATCAGCCGCAGAACAGAAGCGGAGCGAGCCGGCCGTATTCACGCGAGATCACGCGAGAATCCTGGACATACCCGAGACCCCGCGATAAACAGTGTATAAAAAAACAACAACAACAAACAGCTGACTTTGCTTCTCCGACGTGGAGGAGATTATAAAAAGCATCTGTTGTGTCATAAATGATTGTGTGTTGTTCCACTTCAACAATTAGTCTCTCGTTGAGACCCTTTGATCGATCTTTGATCACCTGGTGCCACCGGTCATGACATAACATTGATGTGAAGTTGTAAAAAGCTACATGAACTGCGTATTGTGTTTTATTTTGTAAGGGGGCGGAAGTTTATTATGTTGATTCTGTGTCGGGTTTCCTGTCTGGTGCGCAGTGCTCTGTTGAAATTTACGAGGTTTAGCCGCGGCTCGCAGTAAAAATAGGAATGAAACGGAAAGCTCGCGCCGTGGTGCGGTGAGCCGCTTCTGGGACGCTCCTGGACCGCGCCCTGTGTGAGTGCTCTCATTGACTAGACTGACTTCTATTTGCTACGGTGACCGCGGCGGTACCGTGCCGCTTCCGTTCCGCACCCTGTGTGAGTTGGCCTTTAAGAGGAAAACTACGCACGGCACCGCAACTCCATCCGTGGCCGACCTGTTTGAAAAAAACAAAAAGTCCACGAAGAAAAGCCTAGCCTAATGAAAAAAAAAAAAGAAAAATGAATGAAATAATAATAACTGGAAATTCTACTGGAATATTTGAAGGATATTAAATAAACATTTACTTTCTTTGAAAAAACATGTCTACAAATTTATTCTAGGCTATTTATGCAATAGTAAAAAAGATTGTGAAAAATTTAACAACCACATTTCATATTCGGTTTCGGTTTCAGTATTTGGCCAACCACTTAATTTTTATTCGGTTTCGGCCGAAAATCTTCATTTTGGTGCATCCCTAGTTACAGTTTATATAGTCTAAAGTGTGTTTATAGTGTTAAACTTTATATCAGTGTTAAGGTGCACATCATTCATGTTAATTCTTCATAACTACTGCAGTTTACTGCTTATTTGCATTCTGCTAATCAGCAGTTCCCTTTAAAAATAATAAGATTGAATTTCAGAAATAATTGCATTGTATATGATACATGTACAGAATAGGGGAAATCATGCGACCCTTGAGGTAAGGTCCGTGATCAGTGCAAGCTTTGGTATATAACTCGCAGAAATTTTAACGGATGTACAAATGGTTTTGTTTCTTAAAGACGTCATTAGCATGGTTATAGTCCCGGGTGCTTGAACATGTTAAAACCTTAACCTAACCCTACTTAAAGGTCAAGGATGCAAACTAGTCAGCTTAACACACACACACCCCCCCCAAAATGAAGATGAATAGCAATGAAGTGAATTGTTTAACATCACATCTGAATTTGTGTCTGCCTGTAGAAGTGAGCGCTCTTCTGAGAGCATTCATTATTTACATCTGATACTGTTAGTTTGCATCCCTACTTTCTTCTGGGCAAAATCATAGTAATCATAGTAATGCAATATTTGCTTTTGAAGGTGCCTCTCTGTCCTGGGCTTCGTAGTCAACATTGACACGTTGATGTCAATGGTCCCTGTGCTGCTTGAAGGCCAGCGATATATCCTGACCTACCGATTCAGCCAGGACCATTTGGAGCTTCTGTTTAACTCCATCAGAGCATCCGGTAGAGTTCATAATTTATATTTAGTAGCCACAACACTAAAATTACACAAAGTTCCAGCAAATGCTTTTATTGTTTGTTGGTCTACTTGTGTGTGTGTGTGTGTGTGTATATCCTATACTGAAGACGTACACATTTCATGCAAGTCACAAAAGGACAAACTAAATATCTAAAAAACATGTCTATTTGACCTGTTTAGAGTTAATCACCACTGAAACAGTCTGAATTGTTTGCTAATTTTTTTTTTTTTTTTTTTTTTAAGGCGGATGGAATAACAACCCCAACGCCAGCCAGTTTAAGTACATCTTTAGGAAGCTGATGGCCCGATGTGGAGTTGTAAGTCGCAGTGGAAATGTTACAGCACAGGATGACACTGAGTCCCTAACAGCGACCATTGACACCTCTACAAGCCTGTCAGCTGTAGATATGTCCTCTGCAGCAGGAGGAGACCTTCCATCTCCATTTGCAGACATTCCGGCCCTAGTCCATGATCACAGCTATCTTCCCATCCGCTTCAGTGGTCTTGTGGACAACGCTCTTGTGTACATTTCAGGTAAAGGCTGACTGAAAGCTGATTTTGCCTGTAACCAATAGTCAAATCTGTGGGAAAACAATACTTATTAATTTATTAACGATGTATTATTAGTAGTATTTCTAGTCATGCTATTGTTATACTAACTCAAATCTTAGGGTTTGTTGTGCTACGGGCTCTGAAGCAGCTGGCCTGTGATGTCTGCCGTGCCAGCCTGGTGACAGACGCTGCATCTGCCATCAAGGACCAGAGCTACCACCTACTTTCTCTGAGAAACAACGGAGGCCTCGTGATTCCGTCAGAGGGAACAGTGAGGGTCGTCAGGGAAGCAGAGTCTGCCATTCGCCAGGCCTCAGCCAACTGCAGACGATCACAGCCCATCAAACTGAAGGAGGTCGAGTACATTGTACGGAAGAGGATTGGGTCAGAGGATGTGTTTGTGCTTGGGGAGCACATCAGCGACACACAGTATGGCATAGACAGCCACAACCATACACTGCTGACATTAGTTGTGTCCCTGTTTTTTAAGATAAGGCTAAATCACATCGCTAAGATGACTACACTTAGCTTTCAGAGTAACAGCATGAGGCAGAAGCTCAACAAAACGGTGCTTTTCAAAGGGCATTAGCCCAATATGTAAAAGGACGCATACCTTAAGGGACTTCATTTTTCATAGTTCATTTTTTGTCATGAGTTGCATTAGATTAATTGAAAGGTGGATAAAGTATTTATGAAAATTAAAATATGTACATGTGTGGTTATTTGTCTCAAGGCCTCAATTATAAATAAGTATGTAGTGTTATACATCTGTGTATAGGGTGGGGATTTCAACATGCAGCCTTTCTATTTGTAATAGGTAAATTTCAATATTTCCTATTTCAGAACGTTATTCTAATTTTTAGGATGTAACATGATTATTCATATCTATGCAGTATCATAACTACACCTTTGATGTTTATAACAAACCAAACCGTTTGAAAATCCGTTGAAATTTGAGCAAGTTATGGTTATCTGAAAAGTACATGTTCCACTACCAACACTGTTATTTATTGACATGGGTGAGTGAGCTACCTGTTCCAAGATGGCCGCCATGCGCGGACGTTCGACTCCGTTGACCAGCAACGCAGACGAGGTATCTAGTCTTCTATATATGTCTATGGACAGCAGTAAGTAGGAAGTGGGAGCAGGGGAGTTTGTGTGATTATGTAAATATGTTTATTCATGTATATGTATTTATTTGGGTGTTTACTAATGGTATATGGGTTTGTAAATAGGTGTTATACTGTATATATGGTATTTATGTAAATATTTATGGTTTATTAATATGTGTGTAAATATGCAAAGCACCTATCAATGGTTTAATCCAATTAGTCATGTGACTAAGGGGAGAGGGTTAAAATGGACTCAGAAGTGTTTGTTGGGGGTAGTTGTGGAGTTGGTATGAGATTGGAGAGTATTGGAGAGTATTACAAATTGGATTGCGAGTATTTTTATCATTATTATTGTTGTTGTAAAGTGTTTGGATTCTGTATGTGTGGGAATAAATACACATGCATTGCCACCCGAAGAGTCATTCTCCTGTTATCCCTGTACTGCATGGCGTTGCCCTCAGGCAACAAACAACATTTTTAAATCCTACACTGGCTCTTTAAAAGATTTTTTTCTTTTTTTTTCTAATGATACTACCAGAGACATCTCTGTCCAATAAAATGATGATTTAAAGTGGGTGTGGCATTTGGTTTGGGGGGTGGACCAGTCTTTTCAGGAAGTCAAGCCGCATGGGACACATGCCACCGATTGGTAAGACTAATTTCACTTTTTAAAATGTTTAAATTCAATAACTTTATACCAAAAAAATATGTGCATGTGCATGAGTGTACAGTGAAGCTTGTTTGATTGTTTAAATACTTATTTTGTTTTATTTATAGATGAAAACTGTGTCTTTTTCATTTGTTGCCTCAAGGCAACATTGTGCAGTTAGCCCAATTTTATTCAGGCAATATAATGCATTTGCATGTGTATGTATGGAGATGTGTTTGTATGCATAAATGATCATAGTCAATATTTTTACTTTACAATCTAATGATATTTATACAGGACATGGATGTTAGTACTTTTTATGGAAGGAAGCAGGAGGATTGTCAGGTTAGGGCCATTCCCACAGACAGCGAGGACAGTGAACTTGATGACAGTGAAAGTGAGGAAATGGACCAGGAGGAATGGATCCCTTCAGGTTTGAGGGACACTTCATAGCTCAAGGGTCAGATAGGGGTCACTTGGGAAAGTAACTGTGTGTGTGTGTGTGTGTGTGTTTCTAATATGTGCTTGCTTTTTCTTCTGTTCAGAAGAAGAAAACCAAAGCAGCGACTCTGAAACAGAGGAAGAGCAAGGAGATGAAGAGGTGGCTGAAGCATCTCACCTCCCAAGATGGAGAAAGCCCCACAACACCAACACTGATCACTACCCACAATGGAAAGGCCAGCTGCCAACAGCTGATGATATAATGTCCCCCCTCCAATACTTCAGAGAGTTTTTCTCCAAGGAGATTCTTGAAGTTATTGTACAAGAATCCAATTTGTATGCGATACAGTGTGACCCCAACAAGCCTCTCTGCCTTACCACCAATGAGTTGGAACAGTTCCTGGGCACTGTGCTCTACATGTCCCTCTTTGGTTTGCCGGCAACCCGGATGTTTTGCCTCCAGACTGCTCGGGCAAGTTGACAGCGCCAAATTGGTTAGGGCCGGTGTAGGTACCAGATCTGCTCGGCTTCCAGATCGACTCGGGGTCCTTCGTCTGCTGATTACGTCACACGATACGATTGGCTACACCATGTACACCAATGACACCTGCCTTGGATGTGGACGGCTATATAAAAACTGCACACCAGGTATACATCTTATAATTGATAGTGTTTGTATCTTTGTGATTACACACATTATGGATCTCATAACTATGCATTGACCAAATCTGTAGAGGTCACTTGTCAGTACGTTTTCATTTTATTTCTTTCCTTTTTGTTTTATAGGATATGTTGGGACAGGAAAAAGGGGAATACTGCAAGGAGTATTCTGAAGCCCTACATCTAGGATACTGCAATCATTTCTGCAGCCAATTGCAATAGGTAAACATAAGTTGGACACAGACACAAATCCTCGACTAAGTTATGTCACTGAAATGTATGAAGGGAAAGGTCTACAAAAAGACTCTTGAAAGTCTTTTCCCTCAGTGATCTCCACTCAGTGCCCTGTAATGACAATATTTTAATTCATTTGTTTTATTTTAATGTTTTTTTTTATTCAACACAGAATTTTTTACTTTATCGTTTTTGCAAATCTTTAAAACTTATGCCATTTCCAATTGTGAATCAAGAAACTAACATGGACATGTCAGTTACAAACTTAACTTCTTGACAATATACTGTCTCTGCACATCTTTGCTTGTTGCAGGTGTCCTTCTTGCCTGTCCTCCACCCCCTGCACGTCGAGAGGAGCATGCCAGTCTTGGTCCCTGCCCTGGCCTGCCATAGGCTAACTCGACTAACCAAAATTATCACTATATGAACTGTGGAAAATCTCATGAAACTGTTATTGTTATAAATATATTATATTATATTATATTATATTATATTATATTATATTATATTATATTTCCTTAATCAGAGATGTTACCTTGTTAAGGCTAGCCGTTTGTGTTAATGTTTCAATGTTTCAAGTGTGACCTGTGCTTTATTAGTTTCGATTGTTACAAATTTGAATGTATTACCTATTACCTTATTTTGTTTCACTTGTCACTTTTGTTGTACATAGTCACTTTAAATTGTCACCTTTTTTCAACATTTGTATATAGTCACTGTTAGTACCTAGAAGCAGTAGGAGTGAGCTACCTTTTCTTTTGATTCATTTTCTCATGTTTTGTTAGTTAAGAAAGTTAACTAACAGAAAGCAACGAAACGTTAAGAAAGCAACGAGATTGTGATCGGACTGACTCGTCACTTACTTTTAGCTATAGCATCCACACGTTACACAAGATGCCGTGAAGTCTGACGTCAGTCAAGTTTTATTTCAATATATTCAAAGTTTCATTCCAAATATTCAATGTTTCATTCAATATATTCAAGGTTTCGTTCAATATATTCAGACTTCATTCAATATATTCAAGGTTTCATTCAATATATTCAGACTTCATTCAATATATTTAGACTTCATTCAATATATTCAAAGTTTCATTCCATATATTCAAGGTTTCATTCAATATATTCAGACTTCATTCCATATATTCAAGGTTTCATTCAATATATTCAAAGTTTCATTCCATATATTCAGACTTCATTCAATATATTCAAGGTTCACTCCATATATTCAAAGTTTCATTCAATATATTCAAGGTTTCATTCAATATATTCAGACTTCATTCAATATATTCAAAGGTTTAATTGCACAGTCTAAGTAAATTAGGAAAAAAAAAAAAAACTCAGACGACCGGCAGAGAGAGAGAGAGTGAGAGAGAGAGTTTGTGTGTGTGTGTGTGTGTGTAGCTTACTTTGTAATATTATTTATACCAGCCATTCCCAAAGTGTGGTCTGTGACGGTACTGCAGGTGGTCCGTGGAAAAGCAAAATAAAATAATATATTTTTTTTTAGAGGTTAGAGTGTTCCAGAATCTTTGGGCTAGTGGCGCTAGGCGGGAAAGTTCAAGTTTAGTGCCTTTGTAACCACAAGATGGATTGGTGCTTGTCAACAGGTTCTCTGAAGAAAAAAGAGGCAGAGGTTACCAATAATGGAGATTGACAGTGAGTCGGAGGCATCTACGAGCCAGATTCCTCATAAAGATAAAAAGAAAAGGAGGGTGAAAAGAAAATACCACGAAAGCTACTTAGCATTAGGATTCAGCTACACTGGCCCTGAAGATGAGCCGTTTCTGTTTGCCTTTGTTGCTACGAGGCACTGAAGACCTTCAAGTCTTCCCTGGCATCTGGAAACCAATCATGGGGAATTTAATTCCAAGCCAGTGGAGTTTTTCAAAAGCAAGCTGCAGGACTACCGCAGAAGCAAGAAAGTAATGCAATTGACATCTACAGGTGGTGCTACTGCTAAAGGAGTAGAAAGACCCACTCACACTGGTAAGCAGCGTGGAACGGCTGCACCGCGGTCACCGGAGCTGATCGTTGCCAGTCTAATCAATGAGAGCACTCACACCGGGCGCGCAGCGATTCTCCGCGCTGCAGCGCTATCATTCTTAGCACTTCCTTTCTTGGCGCGAGCCGTTGCTGAACCGCGTAAATCTCAACAGAGCAGACAGGAAATCCGACATCATGATCATGGAAGCGTTCAGAGTAGCGGTCGCATTTCTTCTGGTGCAAACACTTTTCATGTGTTTGCATTTGCATACACAGCTGATGCATCATGTTGATGACCAGAGATGAATGAGGGCTCGGAGGTCAGCAATTTTGCCACTTCTCCCACCTATTCAAAGACCCAGTCGCTGTCACCGCCAACTTCGCCAGTTTTGGGTCCGACCCGGGCGGACTGCTGTCTGGTGGGATAATTTTGAAAATGAAGTGGTTGTCCCGGAGGAGTGGCGTGAAAATTTTAGGATGTTGCGATCACTGTTGGTACTCTCCGACTTGCTGCTTGCTTACTTTCTGCATGATGGCGCTTGATGGTGCTTTTATGCGGGTTGATGTAAACAAAAACTTTTTTGAAAACGATGCTATGTGCACGATGTTATTTTGGAAAACGGAGGGAGGGAAATATTGGTTTCTCAATGTACCCGGCTATGTGTAAACGTAGCCTTAATTTGGAGCCCTGGTTACGCTCCCTCGTGAGCGAAAACTGCACATCACACCAGTTAACAGCAGTTTACTGTGAGATTGTTTCTAAAGAATTTTTTTTTTTTTTGCTGTAAAGAAAGATTTTTTTCTGTAAAGAAAGATTTTTTTCCTACAAATAAATAGATAATTTTATTTGGTCATAATTTGTCTGTAGCTCATTTTGATTTTAAAAAATCATGAAAAATTGTATCGTGAACAAAAAATCGTGACTCGAATTGAGTCGTGAGTTGAGTGTATCGTTACATCCCTACCTATAGTATTCTGTAGAGGACATCCTGGCCTTTCCAGTGATGTGTCATGTGATGGGTTTGCATGCTGGGAACTTACTTTTTTCCTCTATCAAGGTGGCTGCCATACCAGCAACCACATTTTCTGGAAAGAGGAGAGGTAAGTCAAATATTCTTTATCTATTGCTATTTTTACCATGATAATTAGTTTGCTTGCTAGCTCTGGGAGTAGTTGACGAGTGTCGTAGGCATCACGACTTCACATCAACGTTACGTCATAACCGGTGGCACCAGGTGATCAAAGATCGATCAGAGGGTCTCAACATGAACGATGAGAGACTGATTGTTGAAGTGGAACAACACACAATAATTTATGACACAACAGATCCTTTTTATAATCTCCTCCACGTCGGAGAAGCAAAGTCAGCTGTTTGTTGTTGTTTTCTTCTACACAGTTTATCGCGGGGTCTCGCGTACGTTCAGGATTCTCGCGTGAATACAGCCGGCTTGCTACACTGCCAAGACGTGCCCGGTGTGAGTTGACGCAGGGCAGAAGACGCAGCTAAAACGCGGCGCAGCCGTTACTAATCTAATAGAAGGGTCTACTTGAATCATCATACTGATGTTATTTTTTGCATCAAAGGTTAAATTTAACATTCATGGTGATTTACAGGACAAATAAAAATATCGAGATATATATTGTGTATCGCGATATAGCTTACAAATATCGAGATATTGGTTATAGGCCATATCGTGCAGCCCTAACAGCAGTGATGTGGAATTTAGACTAGATGTTTAAAATGTGGCACCATTATCTTTATTCTAATGTGCTTTATATGTCTTTTTCCAGGGTGAGGCAAAGCAGTGTGGAGGACTTTTATCATAAAAAGAACCCAAATCCATGCTCCCCCCAGATGGCTGCTGAGCTTACTGACAGCATCTAACAGATGATTACCAAGGACATGAGACCTCTTGCTATTGTTGAAGGCCAAGGCTTTCGTGAAATGATCAACAAATTTCACGCAGGATATACACTTCCCTCCAGGTACCACTTTACAGATTTAATGGAGAAGAAATATGAGGCTACTCTTGTAAAGGTGAAATCTGAACTCAAAAATACTAAATCAAAAATCACACTAACGACAGATGCTTTGACAAGTACTGCCACTGGAGCATTCTTGGGAGTCACTTGCCATTTTATTAATCAGGACTGGGAGCTGACGTCATACAGTCTGACCACAATGCCACTTGAAGAGTGCCATACAGCGGGAAATATTGCTGGCTGGGTTGAACAGACAGCAGAGAAGTTTGGTTTCTCTCTTGGTGATGTACTGGCTGTAGTCCATAATAATGCTGCCAATGTGGTGGCAGCTCTAAAGATCTTGGAAGAGAAGCATGGAGTTGCTTCACATCGATGTGCTGGCCATACTGTTCAATTAGTGGTCAACCACGCCCTGAAGAAGGATCCAAAGATAAGCAAGACACTTGGGGCTGCAAGGTGCCTTGTTGAACATTTCAGAGTGAGCTGGCCAGCAGCAAACTCAAAAACAAACAAAAGCAGTGGGGCACAGCTGAGCATAAACTGATTCAGGATTTACCTGTAAGATGGAACAGTTCTTATTACATGGTGAGTCGTCTGTTGGAGCAGCGGTTGCCAGTGACCGCAACCCTTTCATCTGAAAAGTGACCAGTGGACCCTACTGGAGGAACTGGAGCAAGTCCTCAAACCCTTTGAGCAAGCCACCGTCTTCCTGAGTGGACATGCTTATGTTACCATCTCTGCTCTACCTCCACTGGTAAAGGGCCTACAAAAAGCTACACAGACGTCATTTGAGTCTGCTCCCATCAACACTTTCCAAACAGCTGCTGCACAGGAGATGGCTTCAAGGTGGCAGGGTGAAACTGCATTCAGCTGAAGTCAACGGATGATAACCTCATAGTGCAAATCAAACTTCAGATTCTTGCACTTCAAGCCAAAAAAAGTCAGATGGAACAGCTTCAACAGGCAAGTGTGGAGCAGGATGACACAGCCAGTGCCCAGCCACAGGTTTCGAAGAGGAGGCCAATGTCAGATGGGCTCAGATTCAGAGGAGAGCAGCAATGAGGAAGACACTGGCCAGAATGAAGATGGTGTTGGCAGTGAAATGGTGAGGAATGAGGTACTCATGTATTTTGGTGAACAATGTATTGCAAGGGATAAGAGCCCACTCCAATGGTGGAAGGAGAATGCAGCAAGGTTCCCCACCCTGGCCATTCTGGCTAAATCATACCTGTCTGTCCCAGCAACATCGACCCCGTCTGAGCACGTCTTTTCAGCAGCTGGGAACATTGTGACGAAAAAAAGAGCAAGCCTGTCCCGAGAGCATGTGGATATGTTAACGTTCCTCCACTATAACGGCTAACTATATCCTTGCAGTCTACACATCTCAGGACGGGGGGGGATTGTATGTGCCTTTTCTAATTGCACTAATTTCCAATTGTTACTCAAATTGCACAGGTTGCACAATGTATTTTTACTTGAATAAAGCAAGCACTTGCTATAACTTTATTTTGGAGAGATTTATGTTGCTTTATGTTTATGTTTATGTTGTTTTTCAAGAGATGTGTTTGAATAAAATCTTGAAATATTAAGAAGACATAATTTTGGTTTTTATTTGGGTAAATTCATTGTCATTAATTCAGTAATTAAAAATCATTGTTACAATAAGTGCTAAAAAATAATTGTTAGTGTTGTGGAGAAATTGCTGAAGTCAAAAGTCAATGGTGAGGTCAGGAGGGAAGAAAGTGTTCAGGAGCCTCTGATGTCTTATGCTGTATTATTTATTGACGCTTGATCAAGGAGAATTAGAGACACTCTCAAAGTTCATCTGAAGTGCCTGAGTCGGTCTCGCATTCTGACGAACTTGTGATGGTGCATATACTTTAAACCCAAAGATCACAACCCAAATACTACACACCCAGAATTAGTCAAAGAGAATGGAGGTGTTATTGTCAACACATTCTAGTCTGGAGACGCAGATGTCTATTTACGCAGATTGGAACGTCAATGTCAAGCTATCTATTATGTCTATGAAGGCAGCAATAGGTCTCTTCGACCCTGGCCACCACAGTGTTGAGATATGGTGGAACCCAGTCAAAGACAAACAATTAGTAATGCCGAGGAGCACAAGGCTCACACGTGACCTCGTGTGACCTAAGGACCGAAAATTCCAGAACACTTAGATTAATCGACTAATAAACGATAGAGAAATAATCGTTAGATGCAGCCCTAATTAAAACAGACGTAAAGTAATAAAACAGAATTAAAATAAAAATTCTGATTAAATTAAAATGCCCATTCCAGATTCCAGGCCAATTGTGGCAGAGGTGGTTTGTGAGTTTGAGTGTGACTGATTCAGGATGCAGTGACTGATACCTTGATCACCGTTATCTGCAGCCTTTCATTTCTTTATTGTGAAAAAGGTCTCAATAATTTGAGTCTTTTTCATCCTGCAGTTCTCTCTATCCCTATCACTGTCTACCCCTGAAGAAATCATGCATATTGTTTGGTTAAAAATAAGTTAAGTCAGAAAATCACTTTCCTTAAACTGAAACACACAGGATAGCAGGGCTTAATTTGTGCCGGATCCTGCCGGAACAAGATCCGGAACCTATTGGATCGGATCCGGCACCTCCTTGGTCAATTAACATCTGAAAATAAACTGTGTGCAGGGGCATCTTCATGGGACGCTGGGGAGATGTTCCCACCACTATTTATGATGAACAATTGTGTTCATACAAACATATAACTATTGTGACCAAAAATGCCCACATAATCAACCGAAACATCTAAAACAATCAGGTCGGGGTGACTTTGCCTGACTTGCAACAATGTGGCTGATATATCGGTTGTGCATATAACCGAGCAGTGCTCGCTGAGCAAACTGCAGACATCCACAGGGGATTTCTTTGATAGGTCCACTCCTCGTCCTCCATATCATATTCTAACATAAATATAGCCTAAAATACGCCAAAGTTAGCTGATCTGTCTCATACTCTGTGTGCACCTTTCACAGACCGCACCAGCTGCGGTCCAGTTTGCTTTTCTTTTTTTCTGCAACAGCTGATCAGCTGATAATTATCAGCTGGAGCGCAGCACATATCAGGCATATCGAACATCACTGTTTTGGACGTTAGCCTACTGTCCTCAGAGTGAATAAGCTAAAATATATTATTTTTTCTTTATTTATTTTGTGATTACAATATATATCACACTGAGAAACCCCTGCATGGCTAGCAATGGAGGATATATCACACTGAGAAACCCCTGCATGGCTAGCAATGGAGGAGATGGACCTTGTGTGTGAAATAGTAGCAGGAGAACTCGCGTCATTTTATGTTTATTAGAATTACTGGGATTACAACATTTTGGATTCCTTAAAATGACCATTAAAATGTAAAGAAACAAGAGGTGTTTGTGATAATCTCTTTAATAGTTAATAGTTTAATAGAACATTGAGATATAAAAAGTAGGGATGCACTGAAATGAAAATTTTCGGCTTAAATTTTCGAATAAAAATTAAATGGTTGGCCGAATACCGAAACCGAATATGAAATGCGGTTGTTAAATTTTTCCCAATTTTTTTACTATTGCATAAATAGCCTAGAATAAATTTGTAGACATGTTTTTTTCAAAGAAAGTAAATTTAATAGTTTATTTAATATCCTTCAAATATTCCAGTAGAATTTCCAGTTAGTATAATTATTATTTCATTTATACTGTTAGAAAGCCCATGTTGTTTTAATCACTGTTAATTTGTTCTTGAAAGAAATACTATTTAGTTTTATTATATTTACGATGAATTTCCATTTTTCCCACGTTCATCAATGCATCATAGTCATTCCGACGGTCATTGAACGCACCTCGCATGTGTGAGACGCCATAATGTAGAGAAGTATATAGCTTTGCTAAAGAGCAGTGTACGATGTATTTCTTGCCTGTGTTTCTTGCGCACGTTTTTTCATTGCATCAGTTGCGTCACGCCATTATTCGGCCTTACTATTCGGCCACTTCACCGAAAGCCGAAATGCACTTTTGGGCCAATTTCGTCCGAAAATTTTCAGGTGGCCGAATTTTCGGTGCATCCCTAACATGAGCTGTTTAGGTCGGATAATAATGGGCCTTTATCAGCTGAAAGAGGAATTTCTATAGTTTAATTTGATAGCTAACATGAAGCAGTTGAGTCAGTGGATGTATGTGTATCGTTATTTCTACGCAGTGGTTATTTTTCGAGTTTAATTTTTACCAAACAAACTGTAGCCTATGATTAAAAAATACACATTTTAATAACTTTTTTACATGCAGCAAACAGTCATGCTCTGCAGGACCCGGTGCCTTATTAAACTATTCTATTATTTTCTAGGCTATTTTATACTGTATTGCATTGTAATGATGATGATTGAAAAACAGCTTTGCCGTCACTTTGACAAAGAAATAAAAATGTTGTCAGAGTGCCGGCATGTCTGAATGTCAGTATGAAAGTGAACAATTAGGCTAATTGAGTGAGGCTACTATTTTCAACACGTCATCAATCAATCACTGTAATGCAGTGCTTATTATAACGAAACATCCAACTGCCCCTAGCACTTTTCAAACCACATTCAAACTTTTGGTTATTGTCCCCAGCAGCAAACAAACTGACGCCCTTTACTGTGTGTAACATCTCATTTAGCCTACGCATCCTCTCAGCGTATTTTATTTCTTATTCAAATTACTCATAAATCGCCTGTTTGTCTAGTTCAGATGGATTTTAATCAGAAAAAAAATAAGAGGGGACATGGTGAGTGACAGACGTCAATCATCAGATTACGTAATGACGTAATCAGTTTGTGCGGGGACAGAGGAGAACGAAAAGGAAGCTAACAAACAAAGGCAAAGCTAGCTAGCTTAAAAAAATGTCTAAAAGACAATTAAACTTGTTAGGTTTTTTCAAACCAGCGGATCATTCAAACTTAAAAAAGGTCGGAATTGATCCAGATCAACTGAGGGCGACAATAGAAACAAACTTTACAGACGAGACAATAGTGCCTGCTAGCAACGCACCAGCAGATAACAGGCCTGAACGAGAAAAGGATGATGAATCAGAGAGAGATGATGAAGGAGATGAAGAGGAGGGCACCACAGGGGAGACCCAGACTCCAGGGGGGATTTGGACTCAGTCACAGTTCAAATCCAAAAAAAAATATTATCCATGGCATACAATGGAAAAAACAGGTTTGGGCTGTGACACATGATGCAAAAAGGTCGGTTCACTGGGCCCAGAAAAAACTGCGGGCATGAAATTGACAAAGGAGTGGGTATCAGGTTCGGTTTCATCATCTGCCACAAACATAGAAAAACAAAAACGGGCCTTGAGGAAAAAGGTTTTTGAGCATGCGAGGACCAAGGCGCATTTAGCCGCAACAGCTATTTGGGAGAAGGTGAAGGAGGACACTTTACCTAACACAGTCATAAATAACCAATCCGAGCATAACAAAACAACTGCGAGAGTTTTCCGTACAGCGTACAAGGAGGCCAAGCACAACAGGCCAGCATACGGCTTTGAACATGAAATCAACTGTCAGGAGCTGAACGGTGTGGAGATGGGGAGGATTCTCCAATCTAACATGGCATGTGCCAACATCCAGCAGCACATTTCATCCAAAATGAGGAAAAAAGTTTTTTGACAAGATAATTGAGTGTGCTCCAAAAATCGGACTCATTTTGGATGAGGCAACCAGTCTAAATGGCAAGAGTGCATTAATTGTGTATTTGAGGCTTCAGTTGCCAGAGATGAAAACGCCTGAAAACATATTCGTTGATCTTGTTGAGCTAGATGACTTAAGTGCTGAAGGAATTGTCCGCCAACTGTTGGCTTGTTTGGAGGGGGCAAAGTTAAACAAATGCTTCCTCTCAGAAATGCTCATTGGCCTCACATGCGACAGTGCGTGGTCATGCTTGGCCGCAAGAGTGGAGTGGCAGTCAGATTACAAACTCTTTTCCCAGACATCATCGTATGGCACTGCTCTGCACATCGGTCTGGCCAAGCGCTTGTCATCTTGTGCTTTTGTTAACAATTTGGGACTAATGCATGATGCGCTACAAGAACTGTCTCTAGAGCTCCAAAAACGAGACTGCACAATAATAATGGCACATAAAGCTATTTGTCGGCAGATCAGAGTCTTCGAGGCCATGTCACAGCGGCCGGGACGTTACAGCCAAGTGACCAAGAGGGGAATTGAAGAGAACTCTTTCCAAGGTGTCCCCCTACACACCGGACGAGCCAGTGATAGAAACCTGGACCAGAGAGAGTTTTTTGGGAGCCTGGCGTGGAATCTGGAGAAACGCATGCTGTCACAGGGAAAAGACCAAAAAGGATACATCAAGTTAATAGATGATTTAAAGGTGCTGTACCCGCAATATTGGCCACAGGATGCAGCAGCACTTTTTGGGGAAGGTGAAGTGGAGACACTCTGCCAGAAGTTGGGAATGTGAGGGTGGATTTTCCCAGATGAACTTAATCTGCACCGCCAACAGGTCTTCTCTCCTCACATCCACTATCTCCCTGCTACTCTTTCTGTGCCTTGTTGGACCACCACTGACCATGTTCAACCCCATTCTGTATGTGAAGTCATGGACTGCTAAAGGACATAGAAAGGCTCTCAGCCACAGGAGTAAAGAGAGAAGCAGGAGTAAGGAGGCTGAGGGGTCCATGGATGTTTTGTGGGCAGCTTTGAATAAGTAAACTGGTAAGCACTTGTTTTCTGTCTTTTGTTGTGCACTGTGCAGTGTTAGTGATTAAGAGCAATGAGTGATTTTTATTGAAATACTGTGTGTGCGCGAATGGAAACTTCTAAGTCCCATCTTGTGTGAGCTTGATGCGCATTTTCTAACGGGACCAAGTGTTTTCAGCGCCATGGACAGCGCTTTGCTCTATTGTGTAGTGAATGTGTAGGCGTACGTGTGTGTAGTTCAGTGTACAGGTGCTGTTTCCACACAGGAATGCGTCAATCAATTTATGTTTGCTTTTTCTGATTGTTAGAGTATCACCCCTAATTCAAATTTCCCTCGATTGAAGGAAAACGAGTGAGGAGAGGAGAGACTGCGAGAGACAGAGTGAGAGAGAGAGAGAGACGCAGGCAACTCCACCCCCACCTCCTCCTGTGTCGTAGTATACCACCGGCTCCGCCTGTAAAAAGAAAAAAAAAACTACACTCCTACTTGCAGCGTCAGTGACAGTTTCCATTGTTCTTCCTGTTCCTTCACAAGTTCGCATGAGGCTGTTTTTATAATGTTTATTTCATAATTTCATTTACTTATCTCAATTATTTATTATTTCACATGTTTATCAATTCTAATACCCCGTTTGAAATGTTGTGTAGCCTAATAAATCAAATATTTAGAATAAAATGAACCCTTAAATCTCTTTCTGGTTCAGATTGGAGTTTTTTTTCTGTGTGGAGAGGCGGCAGGGGTGGGGGGGTTTCTGGAACATCTGGATGTACCTATTCATGGACAAATTAAGCACTGCAGGATAGGTATCATGCAATTATATCATCCTCTAATGACATGTTACAGCAACCCCAAGCTGTCTTGTTTGCACGTGTATGAAATAAATCTTTTGAAGACTAAAAACAAGCTAACGCTAAATGGCTAATCTTCCACACTTGTATTTTTTGAAGCAGCTTGTAACTTTTGTTTGAAAGGCGACACACACACACACACAGTGTGTCTTTATAGTCCGTTAGTCTAGCTTGGGGTTGCTGTGACGTTTTTTTTTTTTTTTTCCGACCTTTGCCGGCACAGGCTAATGTTTCCCATAGACTTCAATTCATTGTGCTAAGCTAGCGCACTGTGCTAACGACTTATACGTTACTAGAGTTAGAGTGAGAGAACAGATTTAATTATAGGTTAATCTGGTCAAAAATAGCAGTGTAAAAACTGACAATTTAAGGAGGATTATGACAAATGTATAAGGGAGAGAGAAAGAGAAAATAGTCATAGGTGACTAGATGACCACACATGTTATCATTATTAACTCGATCAAGTTCGATTTAGGCTATTCCGTCTTCCAGATTACTGTAAGGTAACATTGGACAATTGTAAACTCACCGAGTTAAAAAGGATGCAAATGATTCCTATGATGAATCATTTTGAGCATGTGTGAGTCATGGAAACCTGTCAGAGAGGAGGAGAGGCTCAGGCTTGTAAGAATCATAAGACAGTTACATTGCAATAAACATTTTCATAATCAATGATAAGCAATTCAAGGACTCCCTCTCACCTTATTAATTTACAAGAGCAGCTTTCTCATCAGTTCACTTTTCTCAGGAACCTTATCTATGAGTGTGTCTGTGTCCAAAGCCATAAGGATATCTTTCTCAGTGGCCATCAACCTAAAGGCCTCCAGCTTGCTTGCTGACAGGTGGCTTCTAAATCCGCTTTTAATGAACTTGAAGGTGGATAAAGTTCTTTCACAGGCCACCTGGGTCAGGGAAAGGGTCAGCAGGAACTTGTAAGCAAGCCCAAGGAGATGGTAGGCATCTGAAAACATGTTGAGCCGCTGGAGAATCTGGTAGCAGCACACTGGGCAATTTTTACAGGAGGCACAGGTTAAATCCACAACGCTTGATTCCTCATCTTCCTGTCCTTCAGCTCCATCTTCCACTGTCCTGGTCACATAATCCTCAAGATGAGATGCCTTCAGTCTGTTCCACTGTCCTGCTAAACATTTCAACTCTGACTGGAGATTGTCCACTGTTGCACTTGTGTCAAATCAAAGAGCAGGTAGTGTAGTGGTCCGGATTTGTTCAAAGTTCCTAGGGTCCAGCCAAGCCAATTCGGCAAAAAGAGTGCCATGTGTCATGAAGCACTTATGAATGGCCTCAAGAGCAGTGTCCAGAATTTTGTTGTGAACACTGATTTCAAACACTCTCTCAGGATCCATAATGGGGTCATCATGGGCCATTTCTCCTGCTCAGTTTTTTTTCCTGCCTCTTTTCTGAGGCAATGCACTCTCAACTTTTAAAATCCCTGGCAATGGATTTCAAGCTCTCCTGTGTGGCAAGCACCATATGATGTGCTGAAAGGATATCCATGCCTTCTGTCTGGAGTTACTTAGAAAGAAGTGTTTGCTCAAATATTCGAAGAAATATTTGAGCTGTCAACACAGTTTCATACTTCAAAAGGCCCTATTTAAAACCACGTGCTTTGGCACGTACAGTTGCCTTTTCATTTTCCTTTTCGTCTATGGCCTCCAGTGTTAGGACAGAATCTGAGAACAAGGCATTTTGCGGCTTCCCAAAATGGCCAAACACTTTTCTGATCGCATCGTGTTTCAACTAGCACCTTGTTTCCCTTATTGGGGAGAAAACGCCTGAGGCTTTTATCCTGTGCTTGGGTCTCCCATGGAATGACCCTTTAATAGGAGTGCTTCATGAAGACAGCAATGTCATTCAGTAGACTGAACAGTGTTCCACTTTCAATTACAGTTTGTGTTGTGTCAGACAGCACCAGATTAAGAACGTGCGCATAGCACCAGACATGGACATGAGTGGGTGACTAAGACCATCAGTGCTGAAAATCCTTTGTAATGGCCTTGCATATTTGATTTCCTATGCACATGTCCTTGTCCAGCTTCAGATGGTCCAAGATATCTGAGATTAAGTTGACAAAGTATTGCCCAGTTGATGCCTCACGCCTCACTAAGGCCACAAGCCTCTCATGCACAGTGTCAGTGACATATCTTAGAATTATAGAACATTGATCTTGAGAGGTTATGTCCTGTGTTGTGTCCAGCTGAATGGAGAACATTCCATTACTTCACTTGAAATGCAGTCTTGAATGAGGTGCCCAACTGTATCAATAACTGTATTGACTGTAGTTTTGGAGAGAAGTGTGACAAGAGACCCTCGACCTCTTGTTCCACTGGATTCATGCAACTTTTTACTCCTTTCAACACAATCATCAAGGTGCTCTTTTAGGCAGACATAATATTTCCCTAATAAAATGATGAGTTCCAAAAAGTTCCCATGGTCAATTGTGTCATCATTCAGTGTGTACACTGCCTCATTCTCTGAATGCCTATAGCTCAGCCCCCTCTTGCCTATTACTTTCACCACATCAACAACACGTTCCAAAACCGTCGTCTCTTTCTCACTTGTTCCCTATGAGCAGACAGCTGATTACCTGCAAACCTGCTGCTGATATCTGCTTTTGAGCATCTTAGTAAAAAAGCTTCAGCACAGATTCGGTGTGCACTACTCTTTTCATGCTCTTCCGTGCGCTGGTGCACATGCCTCCAATCAGACATTCCAGTAATCAATGTGCTTGAGTCACCGATCTTCCCAAAAGCCATACACACAAAACAAAACAATGTGTGACGTCAATACATGAGCCACCTCCTGTTTGTTCCGTTTTTACAAGTGAATACCCTTTGCACCACTGGATTTTTGGCATTTTGTTGTGGGTGGTGATCCAAAAAGTTCTGTAGCATAGAAGGATCCGCAGGACGAGCAAAGTAATCTATGTCCTCCTCCTGCTCTCTGCTTTCCTCTCTCTCCCTGTGTCTCTCCTCACTTTCGTCGACTCTTTCCTCGCTCCCGCCAACTCTCTCATCACTCTGGCCGACTCTCTCCTCTCTTACACTCTCTTCTCCTTCACTGACATCTTCCTCTATTTCGCTCATCTCAACCTAGCTCAACAGGACATAAATACAGCCTGTGGGGTGAGTTTATACAGGGCTGCTCTTTGACATGAATGCGTAATTGCGCATGAATAACAGTCACACGGACGCAGCTATTCTAGTTTTATTGCACGCATAATCTCGCTGCAATACGTTTTATCAAGTAGAATAATATAGCATAATCATGCACATAGTCCCAGCTATGACTTTTTGCTATTTATTTCAAAGGGAAAAAAAAACAACTGTGCAACGAGTGGTGACAGTACATCAAGTCAGTTCAGCCAATTTTTTTAAACAAGCAGATTAGGACACTTTCCATTATTTATATACATTCATTAATTACAACTATACACAACTTATTTTACTTATTATTTAACTTATTTACAACACTAACCCGAACAAATGAGATGGACTCGCCATGCATAAATTGCGCAGAAACTAATCACAGAGTCACTTTCCTTGCCTTCTTGGCCGCAAACTCAGCAATAAGATCTATATTATAATATATAATCCAATTTAGATGCAATGTCCTTTTCAATTGATAGCAGGGCAAGCCTGCACAGTCCTCCTCCTGTGACATGGAGGTGCGCAAATAGTTTTTAATTAGCTTTAGCTTTGAAAAGCTTCGTTCGCCCGATGCCACCGTTATTGGAAAAGTCAATAGGATCCGGAGCACAATCTCACAATTAGGGAAAGTTCCTTCCTTCAATCCCTTTGAGGTAACGAAGTGTTTTTATTGCAGTAGTTGTTCCCTTTGGGATTATCTCCCGTAATATCTTCAACTCCTGGAAGAGGTCCGGTGCATTTACATCCTGAGATTCGGACGTGCTCAGAGCATCACTCAGTCTTGTGCACTGTCTTTGCAGGTCAGTCTCCTCCATTTCACGCAGTTTGGTCAGATCAAAAAGAAATCCAAACATGTTGCTAAACTCCTGCATTTGCTTAAAGCGGGTATGAAGAGCGGTGAGGGCTTGGTCCACTATAACATTAAAATAGTCTGTTACATATACCTGCTCTGGGTCTGGAGTATATTAATTTTCATTTTCATCACGTTTGCGTTTCATTCACCGTGTTGCTTTTATCACAGGTTCAGTGTCCATATCAGAAGCGATCTCTGTTGCAGTAGCTTTTGCGGACACAAATCCAGTGTCTTCCATGGGCCTTTCTCCTGCTCAGTTTTTTTTTTCCTGCCTCTTTTCTGAGGCAATGCACTCTCAACTTTTAAAATCCCTGGCAATGGATTTCAAGCTCTCCTGTGTGGCAAGCACCATATGATGTGCTGAAAGGTATCATGCCTTCTGTTTGGAGTTACTTAGAAAGAAGTGTTGTTTGCTCAAATATCGAAGAAATATTTGAGCTGTCAACACGGTTTCATACTTCAAAAGGCCCTATTTAAAACCACGTGCTTTGGCACGTACAGTTGCCTTTTCATTTTCTTTTCTCTATGGCCTCCAGTGTTAGGACAGAATCTGAGAACAAGGCATTTTGCGGCTTCCCAAAATGGCCAAACACTTTTCTGATCGCATCTTTTGAGCATGTGTAAGTCATGGAATCCTGTCAGAGAGGAGGAGAGGCTCAGGCTTGTAAGAATCATAAGACAGTTACATTGCAATAAACATTTTCATAATCAATGATAAGCAATTCAAGGGCTCCCTCTCACCTTATTAATTTACAAGAGCAGCTTTCTCATCAGTTCACTTTTCTCAGCAACCTTATCTATGACTGTGTCTGTGTCCAAAGCCATAAGGATATCTTTCTCAGTGGCCATCAACCTAAAGGCCTCCAGCTTGCTTGCTGACAGGTGGCTCCTAAGTCCGCTTTTGATGAACTTGAAGGTGGATAAAGTTCTTTCACAGGACACCTGACAGGACCACCTGGGTCAGGGAAAGGGTCAGCAGGAACTTGTAAGCAAGCCCAAGGAGATGGTAGGCATCTGAAAACATGTTGAGCCGCTGGAGAATCTGGTAGCAGCACACTGGGCAATTTTTACAGGAGGCACAGGTTAAATCCACAACGCTTGATTCCTCATCTTCCTGTCCTTCAGCTCCATCTTCCACTGTCCTGGTCACATAATCCTCAAGATGAGATGCCTTCAGTCTGTTCCACTGTCCTGCAAAACATTTCAACTCTGACTGGAGATTGTCCACTGTTGCACTTGTGTCAAATCTGATCAGACACCTGCTCAAGACTTCAAGAGCATTGTTGGGTAGTGTAGTGGTCCGGATTTGTTCAAAGTTCCTGGGGTCCAGCCAAGCCAATTCGGCAAAAAGAGTGCCATGTTTCATGAAGCACCTATGAATGGCCTCAAGAGCAGTGTCCAGAATTCTGTTGTGAACACTGATTTCAAACACTCTCTCAGGATCCATAATGGGGTCAAAACTGGCAATCATCTCTGTTAATCCCAAAAAGTTACCATCGTTCTCTTCATAAAGCTTTGCATTTGTTCCTCGAAATGCCAAATTATGCTCAGACAAATATTGCACAGCTGCTAAAATGCGTGTTAAAATGTCCTGCCAGTGTGCCTTTTCTCTGTTCATCTCTCTTTGATGTGACTCGTCTATAGCGGTGTGTGTATTTAATCTTTGTTTTGTCTCCATCCATTTTGCGGCATGTGTGATATGATCCGGGGACGTTTCGTGTTGTTTCAGCAGAGTACTCAAATGTCTCCAATCATTATTGCCATCATTAGCTAATTTGGGCCGACTTGTACTGTTGTCATTATTGCCATCATTAGCTAATTTGGGCCGACTTGTACTGTTGTTGAACAGTTTGCAACAAAAGCAAAATATCGCATCTGTTTTCTTAGAATAAACAAGCCAGTCTCTGCGAGCATCTTCACCGTTGGGCAACTTTCTAACATAGAAATCATCGGAAAAGTGTCTTTTTTCCTGATTCGCGGGGAAATCAACGTTGGAGACCTTGACCGGGCCTTTTCCACCAGTAAATCCACCTTTTTGCTATCCAGATGCACGGGCTGGGATCGTTAAGGTCCACAGGATGCGCTGCCGCTGATACGTCACTGTCAGACTCGGAGCGCTGCTCTTCACCAGGCATTGGCGGGACCGCGTCTTCCAGGGCAAACTCTGATCAATTGTAATAGAAAAAACAGAGAATTGATCGTGTGGTCCAGCTCAACTGACTCGGGCACAAGCCTCATTATAAAATATTTGTCAACCACAGATAGCCTACTTATTATCCTCATTCCTCACCTTGGACTTCACCGTCATCCTCAGTTCCCGCCTTCGTCCTGCTGTTGTAAAAGCCCGCTAGGCTCTGCCACAGTGTCAGTGTGCGTGATGGAAGCGCTGACAAATTTATCCAGCGATCCTCGCAGTGACTTGTTAAATTCTTCCTTCTTTTTAATTTTTTTCCTTTTCTCAGAGCCCGATTCATGCTTGCGAAATCGGTCACGTTCTCTTGCCGTCGACATGTTCACTTCCCCCGCTTTAACTTTCCTCCTCTCCCGTCTTCAGTAAGGGTGCATTATGTAATGACATAGCACAATGAAAAACCTGCTTAATTTGTTGGATTTGTTTTTTTTATTTATTTGTTTGTTTTTATGTGACATGTCATTGATACAAATCATACATAACTAATGTATTTATTTAAACTAACAACCAAACAGGTTCTGCGTCCTGATTGGCTGAGTGAGAACCGCACATATGTTCTACATCCTGATTAATTAAGGGAGTACTGTACAAAATGCGTGTATAAAAGTGTGTGGTTAGGGGTTTTACAGCCTTAAAACATGTATAATAATTGTAAAACTTACTTCATGGATTTCGTTTACGCCCACTGCGTCTGTCATGAAACAGGCAACCTGCCCTAGCAACCTGCCGTAACTAATGTATACAGCAGCGCAGATCTGCGCTGTGTGCATTCACATTCATATTTGATATTTGAGCCGACCTGGTTTGGTTTTGTTTTTTCATTTAATGAACACATTTGTTCACGTTGTCCGTTACAAGAGGGCCACAGGACAACGCACGCCACGTGCCAATTAGTGTTCCAACCTGTGCATCAAGTAAAGAGGCTGCAGGATGTTCTGGCTGCTGTCACGTACTTATCAGCTACTTTCAATAAATGTTGTGTGAATCTGTGGAATGTTGTATTGACAGGAAACATGGTTAAAAGATATATTTAAATATATTATATAATATATATATTATTATATATATATATATATATAAATAAGATATAATTGATGGCGGGCCAGTTTTGGCCCGCGGGCCGCTAATTGCCGACCCCTGGCCTATGGGACGGCTCTGTATATATACACACATAAAGATGCAGTCAGGTCCAGAATTTTTGGATTCTCTGGTAAACAAACACACAGCTGCATTGACATAACATTAACAATGAACAAAATTATGTCATTTTAAAAAGTGTTATTTTCTTTCATTGTAGGTTAACTTACATTGTCTTTAGCCACCTTTCAGTGGCGTTCCTTCTGGACGTCAAAAAAGCCACTTCCGAGCTGTAGGCACAGTAATCTCAGTCTGACGCGAATGACAGGAGATGTAATCCAGTTCAAACGTTTAATTAATTAAAAACAAATTACGGTCCGTCACACGGTAGAAAAACTTTATGGTCCCGTGCCTGCCGCAGCTCTAAACATCAGTCACTGCGCACATGACTACCAAAATAAAGGTCCAATATTCAGTTTTATCAGGGACGGAGCATGAATGATACTAACTAACATGAGTTTGCTTTTTAAATGTTTTAACATTGTTTCCCTGGTATGCACATGAAATAACATGATATTATAAATTATGCATCATATTTAAATTGACTTAAATTCACATCTTATGGCTCTTACATTTCCGGCCCCTAATGATTAAGCAGGATGATTAAGCCATTACCAACTAAACTACTAAGAGCCATCAAACTCAAGCACTCAACAAATTAACACAAATAATAAGAGTTATAAGCAATTAACTATATTAAACTCTTATTTATCAGTCCCTTTTAAGTTGTTCATCGTGCAGTCTTTGTGATCACACTGCTTCCTGTAGCAGACATAGTTTATTTACAGGCCTCTCTGGTTCTGGTCTGCAGCTTCACACGGCGGACCATTCCACTGGAGTCAGGTAAGGTTTGGATTATTCTTCCCATCGTCCATGTATTTCGTGGAGAAGAACTGTCGACTATGAGCACCACATCTCCAGACTTGAAGTTTCTTTGTGGTCTTGAAGGAGGGGCAAGTATTCTTGTGTCCATCTGGTCCAGAATAAATCCACTAGATACTGAACTTGCCTCCAGCGCCTCCTTGCATACTGATCATCTTTATTGAAGGTTCCCGGTGGCATGTTGGGTTGTACTTTCATCAGCAACAAATGGTTCGGTGTTAAAGGTTCAATATCACATGGATCATCTGATGGATTTGTGATAGGTCTGTCGTTGATTATGTTTTCAACTTCACACATGAGTGTGTGAAGACCATCATCTGAGAGGGTCTGCTCTTTCACTAGGGCACCAAGTATCCTCCGTATAGTACGGATTTGACGCTCCCAAACTCATGACTACCAAAATAAAGGTCCAATATTCAGTTTTATCAGGCAGGGAGCATGAATGATACTAACTAATATGAGTTTGCTTTTTAAATGTTTTAACATTGTTTCCCTGGTATGCACATGAAATAACATGAAATTATAAATTATGCATCATATTTAAATGGACTTAAATTCACATCTTATGGCTCTTACACACCTAGCTACATAAAACAGCCCATTGTTTTCCAGGCCTAAATAGGAGCTTACCCGAGGACTACTAGTTGAACAAAGAAATTGAGAGTGCTAACTCTTCACTTTTCACTCACATTTTTGGTGAGTGGTGGTGGCTTTAAATATGCCGAGGCTAGAATTACTGGAATGTACAGATACCTGCAGCTGCGTTCACATAATAGAATGCTGCCCACTGACTTATTGTTATTGTTGGTGAATGGTGAACAAGTTTTCTCACATTAAAGACTATTTCGTTTAGAATGAAAGACATAAAAGTAGGCTACTAAGCTAGGCTTATTTTCTCATCCAGCCAGTGTAGCCTACAATGTCTTACAGTCAAAATAACGCTAATCCTCAGAATGTTTTTAGCTCATTTCACCTGCATTAAACTAACCAACTTGGCCAAAGGGCAATAGACAGAATTATTTGATTGACATTGTATCATATTCATCAAGGGGTTGGGTGGCTTTATCCTACTCGTTGCATTTCATACATGTTCTGACAGTAGTCCAGCTTACCGCAGGTTCAACAACATGCTCCTGTTGAGCGCCAATGCAACCAACACCACTGTCATCAGCAACGGGAGCTGATGAAGGCCCTGCTGTGGCAAACATATCAGTTATTTTGGCACACTTCGTAGCATCTGCCTGAAGAGCAAGCTTCTTTTTGTCGCAGAGTTTTTCTGAGCCACCTTTGTGTTTTCTCTCCATCTCTAACTGATAACGTTTCCCCCATCAATAAACTGCACACCGGCGCACCAAGCCAAAGGGAGGAGGTGTTTCATGATATGATTGGGCCGGTTTTGCGCAGCCTTTTTTTTTTTTTGCCTGTAGGCGGGACCAAAGCGAGCGGGCTGGTTGTTCAACAGTGTGTTCGGGCTGTGTGATCTACTGGTTATGGGCCGGTCAGACTAATATTAAAAAAAATAAAAATAAAAAAATATCGGGACTTATCGGCCCAAATAGCATGTCGGCATACCGGGCAAATGCACGGTATGCCAGATTATCAGTCCGTGCCTGAGTGAAGCAGAGAGGATTCTATACAGGATAATAGAGGGAGATTCAGATTTGGAGCTTTCAGATGAGGAAAGAGATGAGGAGGATGAGTATCAGTATCAGCCTGTGATAGGTGAAGATGATGATGAAGAAGGAGAGGAAGAAGATGCAGGAGAATCTGATGAGACACAGTTAGAGGCAGAGAGGGAGCAACAAAGTCGTTGTGCTCTGTGGGCCAGGACTAACTTATATGTTTTATTTAGTTTAGTTTAGTTTAGTTTAGTTAGTTTCAGCCTAATGTATTACATTTTATGATCATGTTAGATTATTGTAGTATTTGTATTATGTGTAAATGCTGTCAAATATATGCAAGTTGCCTAAAAATATGCTTATAAAGTTGGTCAATAGGGAGTCATATCACATCCATGACACCTGAAATTACTGCATTAATCCAAATTGATGTGAAAAAGATTACCTGTTCCTTTCATCATCCATCATAACAGATTCACACCTGTGCTACCTGGGCTTACTGCCAATCCTAAAATCTGTGAACACTGGAGTCCAATCCAGTACTTTTCACAGTACATACATTACAAAATCTTTAAGGATCTGGCAGCTTTTACAAATCAAAGACAGCTGCAAACTACAGGAGTGTCACTGAATACTACTGCCCAAGAAATCAATATTTTCTTTGGCATATCAGTACACATGGCCTGCCTTGGCTAACCCAGAGTCAAATTGTTTTGGACTAAAAAGACTAAGGTGCCAGTTATTAGCAGGAAATCGACAAGGGATAGGTTCCACAAGCTGAGGAGCTCACTCAAGATTGTTATTGACCTGGATGTAACTGAAGAGGCAAAGGAGTCAGACATTCTTTGGAGAGTCAGACCATTGCTTGACCGTGTGAGACAAAGTTGTCTGAGCCTTCTGAGGAGTTATCTCATTCACAGGCCGCTGCCCAGTCAGGCAGTGTATGCAAAGCCAAACCCTACTGGCCTAAATATTTTGTGCTTGCCTCGCCTAACGGTATGGTCCTGGATTTCAAGGTTGTCATAAAAATCAGGGTTACACTGCTATTTAGATGTTTTAACTTATACAATGTTTGTTTCTATTTATTACATGTCCTGAGGGCACTTCCATTTATTGCTGTTTTACTGAGACTGGCAGGATAAGGTAAAGTTCAGGTTAATGTATAAATAAAGGGATTCCAGAATAGAATGAGGGCCAGGGACAGGTCAGAGAGGTGACATCTAGACTGGGTACATACTGGCTACTTATTAGGGGATATGTTGAAGAAAACTGTTTAGATGCTATATATGCAAATTGTTTGTTAACAATTTACAGGGGTTGAGACAGCCCATCTTTAGAAAAATGTATAAGAGCCAACTGTCAGAGCTCCTCAGGGAGCCTTTTTCTCTGTAACCTCTTTAGTGTGTTGCACTGTGAAATGCTCCTCTTGTATAGGAACAATAAATTCAACTTAAACTTTGATACTTTGAATCCGGTCCTCCTTATTTAAAGGTTTTTCTTTAAAATTCCTGTAACAGAGGTCTATCAGGCAAGAACACATTTACAGGCCAAAGACTCGGGAGTTGAAGCTGCAGCGGTCTTGCGAATGGTCGAGTCAGTTCCTACAGGAACTTATGTGTTCTTTGATCAATATTTCACAACGATAAATCTCATGGACTCTTTGCTCTCAAAGGGTCTTCCAGCAACTGGAACCATTATGAAGAACAGGGTTCCAAAGCAATGCCAGCTACCAGGAGATAAGCAGCTGGGGACCTGAGCTGGCAGTGACAAAATGGTTTGACAATAAAACAGTTCTGATGGCTTCCACTGTCTATGGGAAAGATCCAGAGGATATCTGTAGGAAATGGTCCAACAAAGACAAAGGTCATGTCCAAGTGAGATGGCAAGCAGTAATCAGGGAATATAATGACAACATGGGTGGTGTAGACCTCTGTGACCGAATGCTGAGCTTCTACTGCATGTCAACCAGGACCAAGAAGTGGACGTCACGTGTGATGACATATTTCTTTGATGTTGCCATCACAAACGCTTGGATCCAGTACAAGTGTGACAGTAAAGCACTGAATCGACCAGCTAAGAACACGCAGCAGTACCTGGACTTCAAATTGCACCTGGCTGAAGAGCTGCTGGTAGGGATGTACAGATGTAGCAACTTAAAAGTTCCTGTGTTTCCGTGACGGGGCCGTGACTGGTCCTTCACTGGTCCTTGAACGGTCCTTCGCTGGTCCGTGACCGAAATGTAATCCCCCGCGATGACGTAGTTAGTGAGGGCCCGACTGGGAACGCCCCTAAGCAGTCTGTGTGAAAACCAGCTCTCACCGTAGAATGTCTAAAGACACATCTGAACAGATACGCTGGGGTGAGCAGGTGACCCAATCAGCGGATCAGTTGATGGGGAAAAAAAAGTTGTGATAAGATAACACTGAGCGCTGCAGCCGCTCATATCTGCAACTCTATGTCACGCACAACAACAACATGCCAACATAAACTTGTTATTAAAGAAAACTCCGCTCGTAACGTCCGTAACATAGCCTAGATGTTGTTGATTTAAACAGTGACCATAGGCTAAATGGCGTAAAGCGTAAATGGAAAGAATTACGGGCGAATCAAGTATGAAATAAGTCAAGTATTTTTGGTTTTAATAAAGTTTGCAGTATAAGATTACGAAACCATCAAACGTATATTTAGGCATTCCATGAAAGACTTTATTCACAAGGAGGCTAAGCCAGTTTTAGCCTGTGTTCCAGATTAGGAATAAAGTCCAGCAAAACCAGTTGCTACTGTATAGTATACAGTACTCAAACCAGCTGCATTTTCCACTCTGTGATTTGTGACACTGAGAGACCAAAAAGCCCATCAAGTGCAAACAATGAGAATGCTAATGAGGGGTTTGTATGGTTTACCTGGCCTAAAGCGTGCACTACAGTAAATACCTGCATAACAAAGGGCTTCCAAAACGCTCGTCTCTGCAGCTCTATGTCGTGCACAACAACAACGAGCACTCTCCTCCAAATAAACTGTTAATTAAAAAAACATCTCGCTTGTATCGGCAGGTCTGACACACAGGCCTGGCAGCCCTGTGACATCCGAACCGTTTTTTAAAACTTTTTTTAAGGGTTAGTTTGTTGTTTACATGCAGATAAGCGAGAGAGTGGCACGAGCACAAGAGAAGAGACGCTCCTGTAATTATGCAAAGACTAGTGGTGGCCATAGATTAATGCGCCAATCGAACAGCTGATTGCGCCAATGCCGGCCGGCATTAGCGGCAGCTGTCCAGGTGGAAGCGGCATTTAAAAAACAACACCAAGAAAAACCACGAGAAAAACACGACAAAAGCACAAAACTCTCTAAATTGCTAGAGAGATCAGGACTCCACGGAGTTACAGTGAAGAAAACAAAAACGAACAAAAGAGAAAAAAGTCAAAAAGCGACCTGAGAGGCTGGAACACCTTTGCGAATAGATTAATGGTGATATTTTTTTTATCGCCCGATAAGAGTCTCACGTTAACGCAGATAACGGCCCACCACTAGTAAAGACAGAACAGCCTAGATGTTGTTGATTTGGTAAATGGTGACATGTTAGATATAAACATCTTCAATTTAATTTCAATTCATGAACACGCTCAAATCATAAGGCTACCATATAGTATGCAGTAGTCAAACCAGCTGCATTTTCCGCTCTGTGATCTTTGACACTAGGAGACCAAAAAGCCCATTACTGTAAGTGCGAACAAAAGGTTGAGCAACAAGAATGCTAATGAGGTGTGTAAGCTACGTCATCTCCAGGTAGAACAACTGTAAAAAAGTTCTGTGAAAGAAGCGCCATCTCCTGGTCATACCCTGTAATTACATGAATGGGTGGAGTTACAGTAAAAAATAGACACGCCCAGGAGAAGGAGGGGGGTCACTCCGGTCACGGAACTTGGCAGGCAGCCCAAGTACCCCTGGCTGCAGCCCGCAGATCGAGGCGTGCCTCAACGTTGAGCCACACCCACATTGAGCCACGCCCCCAACGCTTGACTCCTTTCCGGGGGCCATCTGGTGGCGGAGACTATGAACTGCAAGTGGCCGCTCTGTGGACCGCTAAAGAATATTGTGCGCATATTTGTTTTGACGTGCTATTTTGTGATATATGTGACAGGCAAGGGGTAAGGAAGTAACATTATTTTATTTCTGAAACAGGTTAAGCTCTGTATGTATTTGCGTTCTACACTGTAGTCAAGCCAGTAGCTCCAATATTGCAAATGCAGATAGATTACAGACTGCAAATAGACGTAGATGATTGAGAAAGTCAGCGCTAACCTACTACAGAATGTGGAAATGTCCAGTTTTCAAAACAAAGCACTGCCTAAATTTCATTAAAAAGCTGTGTCTCATAAAACAAGTGTTGTACTATGCTCCTACACCCATTTTTAAATATGAGAATTTAGCTTAATAGCTTCGAGGTCGTGTGACAACCCTGTTGTTGTTGAGCCATTTCTCTTCC